>NW_007733726.1:44658-45778 GCF_000696425.1 Galeopterus variegatus | reverse complement strand
AAAAAAAAAAAAAAAAAAAAAAAAAAAAACCTTGAAGTGGACTTCACTGAAATGTCCCAGTCTCAAGGCTATAAGTATCTCCTGGTCTTAGTGTGCACCTATTCTGATTGGGTTGAGGCCTTTCCTACCCAAATTGAGAAGCCTCATGAGGTAGCCCGAATACTCTTGCAAGAAATCATCCCAAGATTTAGACTGCCTTTGGTCATTGGATCGGACAATGGATGAGCATTTGTAGCTGAAATTCTTCAACTGCTAGCCCAGAATTTTAAAATTACTTGGAAGCTGCATACATATTAACCCCAAAGTTCAAGAATGGTCAAATGCATGAACATTACTATAAAAACTTACCTCAGAAAGCTTTTCCAAGAAACCTACCTGCACTGAACAGAATCCTCCCCATAGTTTTGTTCTGGATATGATCTATCCCCTCCCAGTGCATGGGCTTCTCTCCCTTTGAAATCCTGTACAGAGGCCTCCCCCTCTTATCAAGGCTATTCAAGGTGATCTGACAGTAGTTGGACATGTGACCTTACAACAACAACTCCGAGCCTTAGGAAAAACCATGTGGGCCATTCACCAGTGGGTAGGAGAATGACTCCCAATTAGTCTTAACCCCCGTACACCCCTACAAGACAGGTACTTCTGTTTGGGTGAAAGAATGGAATGTACAGCCCCTCACACCTCCGTGAAGGGGAACTTTTACTGTCTTATTGTCTACCACTACTTCAGTCAAAGGAGCTGAGGTCACTCTGTGGATACACCACAGCAGACTCAAACCAGCCACAAGTGCTTGGGACTGCATTTCTCACCCCATTTCGCCCTACAAGCTGACTCTCCAGAAACAAGGACCCAGACCTCCTTTGGAGACTCCAGAGAAACAAGGACCCAGGCCTCCTTTGGAGACTCCAGACGACATCAACCCTGCTCTAGTCACTCCAAGGGCTGACTAGTCTATACACGGTGGAACCTTATGGACCTCCAATGAAAGACTATACCCCTACAGAAATTGCTGGACTTTGCTTTATGGGACTAGTGATACATTTCTTTGTTTTACTTTTCTGTTGTGTGTATCACATTATCTCATATCCTTGTTAGCATACTCAGGGGCCTCAGACAGGCT
>NW_007733726.1:41530-43402 GCF_000696425.1 Galeopterus variegatus | reverse complement strand
CCCCCAGGGCTCCTCTCCCCACAGACCCATCCCTTGGTCTCTACAAAAAATTCAAAGCCACACCTCAGGACACTCTCATGGTCAGCCAGAACCCATTTATGCACCTGGCAGAAAGCATAGCCCAAACCCTACACATGTCAAACTGTTGGATATGTAGGGGCAGGCCCTAATGAGTGAAAACTGGCCATGGAAGGGATCTAGCTTAGAGGTCTCCGAAATCCTCCTTTGGAACAAGACCATAGTCCCATGGGCATCTGGCTCTCTCTGCAGCTGGGACCTGTCCTCAGAGGTCACTAGACAAAATTGCTTAAGTAGAAAGGGTCAAAATTTCACCCAATGGGTTGGAAAAACCTTCTGCTGACAGGTGCACTCATTAAATGAAGCCTCCTACACCTGGTGGCCTGACACCACCACCTGGTACTGGACCCGACTTCCAACCAAAGGAAAGGCTTACAATTGGTCCTGTACCCCAAGTTCTAATTACCCCCAGTTACAAAATTGTACAGGGCCTTGGGCCTTCCAGGGAATTCCAAAAATCAACCAGTACTGGAAATATTTAAAGTCTACTGACCCCAAAACTTGGGGAGTACCCAAAGGGCTCTTCTGGATCTGTGGAAACATACACATCTACCCCCCAAATTGAGTGGATGTTGTGCCCTAGGAATTATTCAGCCAGGTTTCTTCCTGTTGCNCCCCCCAAATTGAGTGGATGTTGTGCCCTAGGAATTATTCAGCCAGGTTTCTTCCTGTTGCCCCAGGAACAGGGTCCACAACTGAGAATCCCCCTATACGACGACCTGAGGTCCAAACGGTCCCTTGAACTGGGGGGAAAACAAACCTGGGGAAAAGATGAATGGCCACCTCAGCACATAATACAATATTATGGCCCAGCAACCTGGGCTCAGGATGGTAGCTGGGGTACCAACCCCCCACCTATATGCTAAACTGCATCATTAGACTCCAGGCAATTTTAGAAATAATTACCAATGAAACTGCCGCAGCACTGGAACTCCTAGCCAACCAACAATCTCAAATGAGAAAGGCCATTTATCAAAATCAGTTGGCATTAGACCACCTCCTAGTAGTGGAGGGAGTAGTCTGTGAAAAATTTAACTCCTCAGACTACTGTTTACAAATAGATGACAACAGAAGGGCAGTCACCAACACAGCCGCAAAAATAAGGAAATTAGCTCATGTCCCTGTACAAAAACAGTCAGGCTGGAACTCTGGAAGCCCCTTCAGAGGCTGGTTTAACATATTTGGAGGGTTCAAAACCATTCTTATTATGGTTCTTTTCCTAATGGGCACCTGTCTCATCCTCCCTTGCTTGCTGCTTTGGGTAATACACACAATCACATCCTCCCTGGAGGCCATAGTAGGAAAAAAAAAAAATCAGCCAAAATGTTCTCATTATTGCAATACCAACCAGTAGCCCGATAGGACCCCCAAAGCTACAATAATCCAATATATAATGATNGCAATACCAACCAGTAGCCCGATAGGACCCCCAAAGCTACAATAATCCAATATATAATGATGCTATATGACTAGGCCCTGTCTGGCCACAGTTAATGTATCAAAGGGGGGAATGAGACATCCATGCTTGCCCGGCCATGCCCAGCCCTGTTATCATACTTACCCACCTGCACCCACACCTTGCCAGACACTGCTGTAATGGAATTTTCCATCCTGAGAGAGAGTCATTACCATATAAGGCTACCCTTTACCCTATTGTAAAACCCAGAAGAAATGTGCCATAAAAGAAACCACCCCATTGCATCTGGAGCTCAGCCTTTGATACATGAGTCTGCTGAGCCACTGCTGGCATCAATAAACTGCTTCCTGCCTTGAGCCTTAGTGTCCAACCTCTCC
>NW_007733726.1:35350-41230 GCF_000696425.1 Galeopterus variegatus | reverse complement strand
TGAGCCACTGCTGGCATCAATAAACTGCTTCCTGCCTTGAGCCTTAGTGTCCAACCTCTCCTTGCAAGTTGGCTGCAATATGCTGCAACAGCCAGAATAAACAAGGAACTCAACAATTTAGCAGTAAAAAACTGATTAAAAATGGGCAAAAGAGCTGAATAGACATTTCTTAAAGGAAGACATACAAATGGCCAATAGGTGCATGAGAAAATGCTGAACACCAGTAGTCATCAGTGAAATGCCAACCAAAACCACATTGAGATTTCATCTCCCCCCCATCTAGACTGGCTATTATCAAAAAGACAGAGAATAACAAATGTTGGCGAGGATGTGAAGAAAGGGGAACCCTCCTACAGTGTTGGTGGGAGTGTAAATTAGTGCAGCCATTGTGGAAAACAGTATGGAGGTTCCTCAAACAACTGTAGATTGAATTACCATAGGATTCAGCAATCCCACTACTGAGTATTTCCAAAGGAATGGAAATAGTTATGTTGAAGGGATACCTGCACTCCCATGTTTGTCGCAGCTCTATTTACAACTGCCGAGATTTGGAACCAACCTAAATATCCATCAAGGGATGACTGGAAAAAGAAAATGTGATATATATATACACAATGGAATAGCACTCTGCCATTTAAAAAAAAGGAAGAAATTCTGCCATTTGCAGCAACATGAATGAGCTTGGAGAAAATTATGTTAAATGAAATAAACCAGGCACAGAAAGAGAAATACTGTCTATCCTCACTCATAAGTGGGAGCTAAAAAACATATAAACAAAGAAAGAAACATAGAAAAAAAGAAGCAAAGAAACAAAGAAAAGACAGAAGGAGGAAAAAGAAAAGAAACAACCACCACAATAATATGCTGAACTTTCAGAAGGAGAGAACATAACTGTGGTTATTAGATAGGGGGAAAAAGAAAGGGAAGGCGGATTAAGGAGTGTAGAGAAAATAAAGGTAAATGGTCAGGGCTCTCTCAGATGTTCAGAATCTTGCTGAGTATTTGACGTATATATGTAACTGTGCATGTGCGCCCAGGTGTTCCTTGGGTATTGTCTGTGGATGTGCTTGGTCACTCAGGTGTTCCTGGGCTATCTGACTTGCATCCAGGTGCCCTGGGTTATCAGACTTAATTATAAAGGACAAGTGGCTCTGATCCATGGGCCCCCCACCCCTGGGATGCCCCAGGGGAGCCACAGGGAGGCTGCCACCACTTCTGCTGCTGCTGGTTCTGCTGTAAGCTGCCACCACTGCCAGTGCCACTGCTGCTGCTGCTGCCATTGCTGAGGAAGCTGAGGACTGAGCTCATGTCATCTGCTAATGGCTCCCAGGATCTTTCCCAATTGCCTAGCTTGTGGACCTGTGTTTGAGCAGTCTAGTGACCCAGCCAGACATGTGAGGGGTCTGGTGACCCAGCCAGGCATATGAGGGTTCTGGTGACCAAGCCTGGAATCTGAGGGGTTTGTGACCCAGTCTGTACAATGGGTTTGAAGGGTCTGAGCAGGAGCCCTGACAATACAAATGGAAAACTTAGTGTACCTGAAATAATGAAACATTTTGGCTTTTGTTATGAATTGCCTAGCCATACAATTGGCATAGCTGTCATCAGGATTCAGACAATTGCCCTAGCAATACAAGGAGAAATTGGTTAATGGACACAGAGAATGAGTACATTTTATAATGACAATTATGCCAACTATCCTGATTTGATCACCACATATTGTACACAAGTACTGATAGTCAATTCTGTACCTCACAAATAAGTATAATCAATTATGTTTCGATAATAAAAAAAACTAAAAAAAGAAAAAAGAAAACAAAACACACATGAATAAACTGGTCCCAAATAAGAGTTTGATTTTGGATATTTTCTAACTCTATGGCCCTTGAGCTCCCTCTTCTGTTTTTCTTGTGAAATATTCCATTTTGTTCCCACAATTTAATCCTCTTCTTTCTCCCTATCCTGCTCAATTTAGATTCTCTTCTCAGTAGTTTCTTCTCATCGGGGAGCTCTGCCCTTGAAGAAACTTTGACTTGTTAGTGTTGAGGGGTAGTCAGGCTAGACTGTTCCGGCTCTTCAGATCTAACTGCAGATGGTTTGTACTCACCCATTAGGATGTGCAAATCTCATCCTGTTTCAACTGCTTTCTCAAATTTGTAACTACGATGTCAGGTGAATACATGTTAGTTAATTCTTATTCTTTCAAATATTCCATTGCTTCCCTCTGGTTCATTATGCACAGAGGCTGAATTGTCTTCATTATTAAGATAATACTGCAACAAGAGGTAAGTTAGCAGGTATCCTCTCTTTTACAGTTTTCTGGAAAAGTGTATGTAAGATATTAACCATCTATTCCCTGAGAATTTTGTTAAACTCATCTGCACAGTCACCAGTTAATGATGTTAATTTTGTTTTTTTTAACTATTTCTTCAATTTCTTTAATATTTCTTGAACTATTCAAGTTTTGAGCTTTTTCTTGAGGCAGTTTTGATTAGCTATATTTTTCTGTGAATGCATCCATCTTCTCTCAGTTTTTATATTTATTTGCACAAGTTTGATCATGGTACTTTCTTATATGATCTTAATTTTTTTAGCTTATTTCTCTGGTGTTTTAGTTTATCTTATTCTTTTTGTTTATTGGTAACTCTCACCCTTTATTGCAACCTTGGTCATTCTCTTTAGAAGTTAATCAAATTTACAAAGTTGATCAAAGTAATGAGTTGTTGTTTTGTGAATCTTCTCTATCTTTCTTTTCCATATAATTAGCTTCTGCTTTTATCTTTATTATTTTCTTCTACTACTTGCTTGGGCTTATTTTATTATTGTTTTCCTAACAAATTAAGTTAAATGTTTGATTTATAATTTTTATCAATTCTTCTATAGTTTAAATAAAAGTATTTAAGCTGTAAATGTTCCTCAAAGTACCACTTTTACAATAACCCAATATTTGGATAATAATCTAAATAAATCATTATTGTTTAATTTTAACAATCTATATTTTCACCATGATTCCTATCTTAACTCATGTTTTATCTAGCATGTATTTTAATCTTTAGTTTTTATTTGAATTTACATAATGTCAGTATCTCTCCACAAGATACTATTAATTAAAAAGGGAATGATGTTATATTTTAGTGTTTATAGTGTTGTATGAACAATTTCCTATTTTTACTCATTGTACTGTGGTTATGTCAGATGGTAACATAAGGGGAAGCTTGGCAAAGTATGTATGGGAACTCTTACTATTTTTGAAAACTTTTGTAAGTCTAAAATCACTTCAGAGTAAAAAGTTAAAAAATATTTATTTGACTATTATCTCTCATCCTAATAAGGGATTAGGACTCTGTCATCATTGGTTATCAGTGAATGCTGGTTCTCACAGAATACCAATCATAATTAATTTTTATGATTTTTTTCAAGTCAGTGGCTATGCTCCTTTTGTGCCATGCTAAAGTCAAGAAAATCTTGGAAAGATGAGAAATTGGAAGCTGAGAATCCAAACTCCTTACTTCAACACTGTATTAGCCAGGATTCTCCAGAGAGACAGAATCAATAAGATATATTATAATTATATGAGAGAGATTTATTAGGGAAGTTGGCTCATGTGACTATGAAAAAAAGTCTCACGAAAGGCCGTCTATAAACTGGATGCAGGTAGCATGTCTCAGTCCAAGTCCAAAGACCTCATTACCAGGGAAGCTGATGGTGTCCCTGGTGTAAGTTCTGGAACCCAAAATCTGAAGAGTCTTGAGCTCTGATGTCCACGGACAGGAGAGAAGAGTGTATCCCAGCTCCAGCGGATCGAGAGAGCGCTTCACCTCTTTCCTCTCTCTTTTGTTCTCTCTGGACCCCCAGTGGATTGGATGGTTCCCACCCACACTGAGGGTGGGTCTTTCACACCCAGGCCACTCAGACTCTCATACTAATCTCTGCTGGAAACATCCTCCTGGACACACCTAAAAAGATTGCTTCATCAGGTTTCTCAGCATTCCTTCATCTAACCAAGTTGACACCTAGAATCTACCTTCACAAACACAGAACGATTTCTTACAGTAATTTGCTTCCTCATGGGATGTAGCCACACAGTTACCAATTAATCTCATGCCACCTTCACAAACACAGAACCATTTCTTACAGTAATTTGCTTCCTCATGGGATGTAGCCACACAGTTACCAATTAATCTCATGACCCATAGAGCTTCTTCCTTCTCATGGATTCTTAGACTCTCTCTTTTCTCCCCTTACTTCAGAGAATTTCCTCACATAATTTCTTTTTATGCTTTCACAAGGCAGGTGACTATGCCTTCCATCCTGCCAAAACACTACTAGCATGATAGAAAGTGATCCACCCCCACAAAATAGGGGCAGCAAAGAATGGCAGGAAGACTATCCACTGAAGATGGAGTCAGTTCCTCTGAGTCTTCGTCCTTTCTCTGCCAAGTTCATCGAACACTTGCTGAGTGCAGGTTTTGGGTTCAAGCATTTAATAGACAACATTACAATAATCCCATGAGGCAATATTGTTACTCATTATTATTTCACAGTTAAGAAAACTGGGCCTTAAAGATGTGAAGCAATATCATGTGTCTGATTTAGAAACTGACAGCCAGAACGGACATGCAGGTATGTTAGAGGCCAATACCAATGGCTTTTCCTTCAGAAAAGCTTACTTCTTTGTTAAAGTTAAATTTTGGTCAGATTGTCTTTGCATCTATATATACTTTCAGTTATTTTTTAAAAGATGACACAAATGCAGCACAATTTACATAGTTTCAGAAGTAATGTATTACCTAATTACTTTATTGCTTTCGATAATTTTAATATTAATTTAATTTTCACTGATTTATTAATACTGTAAAGGATTTCCCTTTATTATTTCAAAGTTAATGTGTTTAAAGCATATTTGTTCAAATTGTGCTCTGCTTGTATCGTCTTTCTATGTGAAGTAGACACTGCTTATATGATAGCACTCCACTGGGTAATTGGCAAATATAACCAACAAATGATAGCAATTAATGTTATAGTCACTTCTGAATCCTCTTGCTTCTGCTCCAGCTTATTTATTTATTTATTTATTTATTTAAATTGTTTTGTCATTTTACAATGTAATAGACTTCTGTGGCCCTTTTCTCCCTCCCTCTCCTCCTTTACACCACCAGTAACCTCAGTTCTGTTCTCTTCTCTTAAAAAATTCAACAAATTATTGTGATTGTTGTCTCTTTTTTTTTGTTTTTTGCCTATTTATTTATTTTTATTAGCTCCCACATATAAGTGAGAGCATTTCTCTATTTCTCTTCTGTGCCTGTCTTATTTCACTTAACATCATTTTCTCTAAGTTCATCCATGTTGCTCTGTGTCATTATTTCAGTCTTTTTTATGGCACAGTAGTGTTCCATTGTATAAATATACCACATTTTCCTTATCTACTCATCCAATGATGGGCATTTTGGCTGGTTCCAACTCTTGGCTATTCTAAATAGTGCTGAAATAAACATGGAAGTTCAGGTATCCCTTCAACATGATTATTTCCATTCCTCTGGTTAGGTACCCAGCAGTGGGATAACTGGGTCATATGGCAGTTCTATCTGTAATTGTTTGAGGAAACGCCCTACCATTTTCCATAATGGCTACACCATTTTATGGTCCCACCAATAGTGTAGGAGGGTTCCCCTTTCTCGACATCTTCACCAGCATTTGTTATTCTCTGTCTTTTTGATAATAGCCAGCTTACCTGGAGTGAGATGATATCTCAATGTGGTTTTAATTTGCATTTCCAGGATTCTGAACAATGCTGAGCATTTTTCATGTAGCTATTGGCCATTCTTATATCTTCCATTGAGAAATGCCTCTTCAGCTCCTTTGCCCATTTTTTTTTTTTTT
>NW_007733726.1:33098-33891 GCF_000696425.1 Galeopterus variegatus | reverse complement strand
TGTATGTTCTTGGTGTCTTTATCAAAGATCAGGTGGTTGTAGGTATCTGAGCTGATTTCTGGGATCTCTATTCTGTACCATTGGTCCATGTGCTTGTTTTATGCCAGTGACATGCTGTATTGATTACTATAGCTTTGTAGCATAATTTGAAGTCACGTAGTGTTATGCCTCTGGCTTTATTTATTTATTTTGCTCAGGATTGCTTTGGCTATTCAGGGTCTTTCATTGTTTGATATGAATGCCAGGATTGTTTTTTCCATTTCTGTGAAGAATGTCACTGATATTTTGATGAGGTTGTCCTGAATCTATAGATCACTTTGGTTAGTATGGACATTTTCACAAGGTTAATTATTTCAATCCAAGAACATGGAATATCTTTCCATTTTCTCATGTCCTCTTTAATTTCCCTCAACAGTGATTTGTAGTTCTTATTGTAGAAATCTTTCACATCCTTTGTTAACTTAATTCCACACTCAAAAGACACAGACTGACTGATTGGATTAAAAAGATAGACCCAACAATATGCTGTCTTCAAGAGACTTACCTCACCTTTAAGATGCACACAGACTAAGAGTGAAAAGATGGAAAAAGATAAACCATGCAAATGTAAACCCTAAATGAGCAGGAGTAGCTATCTTATATCAGATAAAATAGACTTTAAACCAAAAAACATAAAAAGAGACAAAAAAGGCCACTATATAATGATAAAGTATCTATTCAGCAGGAAAACATAACAATCATAAGTATATATGCACCCAATATTGGACCACCCAGATATATAAAGCAAGCACTG
>NW_007733726.1:27793-32478 GCF_000696425.1 Galeopterus variegatus | reverse complement strand
ACATAACAATCATAAGTATATATGCACCCAATATTGGACCACCCAGATATATAAAGCAAGCACTGTTAGACCTAAAGAAAGAGATACACCCAAATACCATAACAGTAGGGGACCTGAACACCCCTCTCTCAACATTGGACAGATCACCTAGGCAAAAAATCAACAGAGAAACACAAGCTCTAAACAACACTTTGGACCAATTGGACTGGGCAGACATCTACAGAACATTTCATCCAAGTATGGAATATACATTTTTCTCATCTGCTCTAACTAATTAAATGAAAATATTTTTAGGTGTAATACATTCTGTCATTTGATGATATTTTGTTAAACTTATTCTACTCTACTGATTTTGCTATTCACTGGTTGTGTGAGTTTATGCATGCATCTCTTCCTTCAACAAGTAAAATGGACATAATAATGCCTCTATCACAGGAATAAGTAAATAGCAAATGAATTAAAGTGTCGGATGTGAAATCATATTGTAATGTTTTCAGAATTATACAAGTGTATGAAATTACTCTCACTTTTTGTAGCAATTAAATGTGTGACAAACACCTTCCTAAAAACCATTCTTCCCTTGATTTCTATGCACTGCACGGCACTGCATGTTTTGTATTTCTTTAAGTTCCATGATAGCACCCCTCTTCTTCTTTTATTGCTTCTCCTCACACCTCCTTCCCCATGATTATGGGGAAAGAACCACAGGGAAGGATTTATACCCTGAAAACAGAGAAAGGATATGGCCAATGCTATCAGACCCTTGAATCTGGAGGCATGCATACCAATCCATCTTGCCCCTGCCACACAGAGAAACCATGATTGTTATATGGCATGTATGTATAGAGGCACCAGGAAGATGGTACTGCCGAAGTCTGCCAGAGTGGGCAAGCCTGAGAAATAAGTGACACTTTAGGAATTGGCAGGAAGGCAAAATAGTGACAGTCGTTTCAGAAAGAGGCAACAGCATATTCCACATAAGAGTGGCATGTGAGCACATGGAGCATTCAGAGAATGTCAGGTGGTCTAGTAAAACTGGAACAGAAAATTCAAAAGCATAGAAGATGATAAGAGTAGACAGAAAATTAAGTGTTTGCATACTAAGTGTAGGCATTTGGATTTAATTCCTCATGTGATGAAAAGTTATGGACGAATTATGACTCAGAGAAATCATGATTGAATTTGTTTTAGAAAAATTATCCAGTGGCAATGTTCAGAATTGGTATGAGGGGAGGGAACCCAAAGTCAAGGACAAGAGAAATAAATACAGGTAAGAGCAAATGAAGGGCTAAATTTTGTTAGTGTGGCTAGCGGGAAGAGAAAGTTATGAAATAGTGTGGACAGGTGTTATGGACTGAAAGTTTGTGTCCCTCCGACCCTCCACCAAATTCCTCTTTTGAAATCCTAATCTTCCAATGTGATATTATTAGGAGGTGAGGTCTTTGGGAGGTAATTGGGCCATGAGGGTGAAGCCCTCATGACTGGGATTAGTGCCCTTATAAGAAGAGACAGGAGAGAGCTTTCTTTCTCTCTCTCTCTTTCTCTCTTTCTCTTTCTTTCTCTTCCATGTCAGAAAATCAGGAAGAGAATCATCATTGGAACCTGATGATACTGGCACCCTGATCTGAGGTATCCCAGCCTCTAGAACTGTGAGAAATAAATGTTTGTTGTTTAAGTCACCAGGTCTATAGTATTCTTGTTATAGCAGCCCAAAGTGAGCCAATAGGGTTTGGCAATCGACTGATGGTGTGGTCCAAAGGACACTAAGCCATCAAGTGGAAGTATATAGGAGGAAAAGACTTTTTTAAAGGGATGGGAGGTAAACAGGCTGTTTGCTCATGTTGTGTGGTGTCTGGAGTAGCTGTGGTCTATTCAGATGGAATTTCCAGCACTTGTTCATAACAATCCAGAACTCAGGAGAATTACTTAGGCTGAGAATATCTAGAATTGTTCAGACTCTCCTCTATAATAACCATGAATTCATTCCACATACCAATAGAACAAGAGGAGATTAAAAGAAGTGATAAAAGCAGGAGTGGAAGTACCACCAATTCCTTAATTGGGCTGTATGAAAAATGAAGGTTAAATGTGTGCTTTGGAGGAATAAGTAAAGTAGTCCTACCAATAGCTTCTGCTCTGTCAAACATGATAGGAGAGCAGCAAGCTAATGATGAATCATATGTTTTTATAAGTTTAGCCAATGATTTCTTTTTTATCCCAACTTCAGAAGAAATTTAGGCACAATCTTCACTTGGGCTGGACTCCAGTATATGGTTATGGTCCTTCCCCAGGGATATCTAAGACCTCTAGCATACTGTCACTACTATGTAAGGGAAAATGTTGACCTTATTAGTATTAAGAGGCTCAAGTAATTCATTATACTAATAACAGGATAGTTTCTCTCTAAGGAGAAAACCGAAGACTAAGTTGATGCGCATGACTTGCTGAGGATGATTACTTAAACTATCTAAAATATAGGAATCAAACTCATCAATAAAATTTCCAACAATAACTTGGTCCAAGACCTCTGTATACATTCCACAGATGGATGGAACAAGACACTGTCTCTGCTGGATGAATGCTAAGAAACAAGCACAATGTCTGCAGCTATTTGGATATTGGCAGATGTATATACCAACACAGGCACCTTGCAAGCTCCTCTACTTGAGTTACTAGAAATAATTCAATGAAGGGCTAAATTTTGTTAGTGTGGCTAGCGGGAAGAGAAAGTTATGAAATAGTGTGGACAGGTGTTATGGACTGAAAGTTTGTGTCCCTCCGACCCTCCACCAAATTCCTCTTTTGAAATCCTAATCTTCCAATGTGATATTATTAGGAGGTGAGGTCTTTGGGAGGTAATTGGGCCATGAGGGTGAAGCCCTCATGACTGGGATTAGTGCCCTTATAAGAAGAGACAGGAGAGAGCTTTCTTTCTCTCTCTCTCTTTCTCTCTTTCTCTTTCTTTCTCTTCCATGTCAGAAAATCAGGAAGAGAATCATCATTGGAACCTGATGATACTGGCACCCTGATCTGAGGTATCCCAGCCTCTAGAACTGTGAGAAATAAATGCTTGTTGTTTAAGTCACCAGGTCTATAGCATTCTTGTTATAGCAGCCCAAAGTGAGCCAATAGGGTTTGGCAATCGACTGATGTGTGGTCCAAAGGACACTAAGCCATCGAGTGGAAGTATATAGGAGGAAAAGACTTTTTTAAAGGGATGGGAGGTAAACAGGCTGTTTGCTCATGTTGTGTGGTGTCTGGAGTAGCTGTGGTCCATTCAGATGGAATTTCCAGCACCTATTCATAACAATCCAGAACTCAGGAGAATTACTTAGGCTGAGAAAATCTAGAATTGTTCAAACTCTCCTCTATAATAACCATGAATTCATTCCACATACCAATAGGACAAGAGGAGATAAAAAGAAGTGATAAAAGCAGGAGTGGAAGTACCACCAATTCCTTAATTGGGCTGTATGAAAAATGAAGGTTAAATGTGTGCTATGGAGGAATAAGTAAAGTAGTCCTACTACTAGCTTCTGCTCTGTCAAACATGATAGGAGAGCAGCAAGCTAATGATGACTCATATGTTTTTATAAATTTAGCCAATGGTTTCTTTTTTATCCCAACTTCAGAAGAAATTTAGGCACAAGCTTCACTTGGGCTGGACTCCAGTATATGGTTATGGTCCTTCCCCAGGGATATCTAAGACCTCTAGCATACTGTCACTACTATGTAAGGGAAAATGTTGACCTTATTAGTATTAAGAGGAAAGTAATTCATTATAGTAATAACAGGATAGTTTCTCTCTAAGGAGAAAATCAAAGACTAAGTTGATGCGCATGACTAGCTGAGGATGATTACTTAAACTATCTAAAATATAGTAATCAAACTCATCAGTAAAATTTCCAACAATAACTTGGTCCAAGACCTCTGTATACATTCCACAGATGGATGGAACAAGACACTGTCTCTGCTGGATGAATGCTAAGAAAGAAGCACAATGTCTGCAGCTATTTGGATATTGGTAGATGTATATACCAACACAGGCACCTTGCAAGCTCCTCTACTTGAGTTACTAGAAATAATTCTGAATTTGACCTGGGTCTAAACAAAAACAGGCATGCACAGATGATGATTTTGGATGTATCCATTATTCAGACACTTGCAGATGGAGTCTGGTAGAAGTCAAATATTGTCACCCAATGGTGTCTTTTAGGATTTGAGATTCAAAATCTTGATGCAACAGAAAAGTAACACTTTTTTGAACAATCATTGTTAGTCTGTTACTGTGCCCTGATGCGAACAATGCCCATCACAGATGTCCACCAGATTATCTTAAGAGCTGTGATAACTTCTGTGTCATGTGTAATGTCAGAGAGACATTTTTATAAATATGCGACAGCATAGCAGAGCTCTTTGATAACATAGAAATGCTATACACAGGTGCAGGTCTGGGGAAGAATATGCGTGCGATTAACCTTGTGTTTAGAATTACAGTGTTCATTTTCGTGAGAGATTTTCATTTGTTAATTTATTTTCTTTTACTGGCCTTGTCAGATTTTGGTTTCTATGTTCTGCTGGTCTCATAAAATGATTTGTGAAGTACTGCATATAGTTTTTCTCTTTCTCTGGAAAGTTTGTATAAGATTGGTATTCTTTTTTCTTTCAAGGTTTTCAGGAATTTA
>NW_007733726.1:22899-25993 GCF_000696425.1 Galeopterus variegatus | reverse complement strand
ATAATGAAGTATATGAATAATTTGGGTTTGTTTTCCTAGAATTTAAAAAAAATTAAATTTTTACTTTTTATTATTCATTATGACAAATTATGATTTTTCTGTATGCCCTTTGCCCAAAATATCACTCCCCAAACCCCTCCCCCCATCTCTAGTATCCTTAGGTTTGTTCTCTCCTTTTGAAAGTTCAATGTAGTGTTGTGGTCTTTTCTTTCTATCTTTCTTTTCTTCTGTCCTTTCTTTTCTTCCTTCCTTCCTTCCTCCTCCTTCTCTCTCTCTCTCTCTCTCTCTCTCTCTGTGTGTGTCTTTTTTTCTTTCTTTCCTTCTTAGCACCCAGTTACGAGGTATATGAATGATTTGATCATTAGAAGAACATGTTAACAGCTTTCAGTTTTGTATACAGAAAATAATTTTAGCACAATACAATGTAACAACAATAATACAGGCTTCACCAGAAAGACAGAGAGATCATCAGTCTTCAGCCAAGAAAAAATTACATGGAGAAGCACAGACCTCTGGTGCACAAGAGAAGGGAAACCAGAAGCAGCAAGCCCTCAAATCATCTCAACTTACTGACTAGAAGCAGTTCTCAGCCTTCACTATAGGAAAGAGAAATCCTAAGGGTAACACTTTTTGCACCCTGAATTGAGGAAACAGATATCAGAGTTCAGAGAGACCAAAATGGTTATAATTTGCATTTTGGAATACTAGAGAGGAGCTCTAGAGATCTCCTGAATATCAAAGATTCAAGAGAGGGTGTTGAATCTTTGCTTACTGAGGTATGCATGAAGGAAAGTACAGGGAAGAAAGAACCACTGGAAAGTAAAAGGGAAACAATTCCTGAGCACATACAGGGCTGGAAATAGTTTGTGTTCCCACTAGACACAGTGGAATCTTATAACACATGGGGCATTAGGTAGAGTCCTCAGTAGGGGATCACGTAAATAACTGAGCTAAATTAGCCTTAAAGACTATTCTAGACCTCACCCAACAGAGCTCAAAAGAAAACCTTGAAAACATCTAGTTGATTCCAAGTAACTTAATGTGTGTCAAAAAATTCCAACACTTTAATGGAAAAACCATTTTTTACAACCAACAGTATAACATTTACAATGTCTGTCGCCTAATAAAAAAGTAACAGGCATCTAAAGAAGCAGAAAAGTAAGCATAAACCAGAAGAAAATTATCCAATAGGCCCAATAATAAAACAGATGATATGATTAGCAGAAAAACATTTAAAACATCTACTATAAACATGCTTTCTACGTTCAAGAAGTTAAAGGAAAATATGAGTATGATGAAAGAGAAATGGAAAAAATATATATCTGTGTATATATGCACACATACACATGTATCTCTCTATATGTGTATATGTGTGTGTGTATTTAAAAGCCCAAGTGGAAGTTTTCAAGTTGGAAAATACAATATCTAATATTAAGAATGTATGGATGGTATTAACAACAGATTAGATACAACAGAAGAAAAGATCCATAACCTTGAAAGTATGAACATAGTAAATATGCAAAATGAAGCAAAGAAATAAAATTTTAGAAAAATGAATAAAGTATTAGCAGTTTCAAGAATAACATCAAACTGCTTAATATATGAGCAATTGGATTCTCATAAATAGAAGAGAAGAGAGGGGTCAGAAAAATATTCAAAGAAGTAACAACAGCCATTTGCCCCCTAAATGTAATGAAAACTATAAATGCACAGATCCAAGAAGCTTGTAGAACCCAAAGTTGAGGTGATATAAAGAAAATCACTCCAAGCTACATCAAAATCAATTTCAGAAAGCCAATGATAAACAGTAAGTCTTAAAAACACACAGAGAAAAGGCACATAGAGAATGATGATGAAAGTGATAGCAGACAATCAGCTGCAAATATGCAGGGAAAGAATGATGCAATGACACTAGGAAAGGACTGAGTGGAGTATTTAAAAATTGTTAATAGAGATTTTTTGGCATAGGAAAACAATTACTTTAAAAGTGAAGGGGACAATAGCAAAATAAAGACATTTTCCAAATAAAAAGCT
Source organism: Galeopterus variegatus (assembly GCF_000696425.1). NCBI lineage: Eukaryota > Metazoa > Chordata > Mammalia > Dermoptera > Cynocephalidae > Galeopterus > Galeopterus variegatus. The sequence goes on along the minus strand of NW_007733726.1, from coordinate 23,959 downwards.
GAGAGAATTTGTTGTCAAAACATCTGTAGTACAAAAATGATTAAAGTCAGTTCTTAAGGTAGAAGAAATGATAGCAGATAGAATTTGAATACATATGAAGGAGTAATGACTTCTGGAAGTGAGAAATATGTGGATAAATATGAATAAAAAACTTTCTCAATAATCTTATGAAAAGAAATTGACTGTGTAAAGCAAAATGAGGTTAATAGATGATGTATACGTAAGATATATAGCAATTTTAACATAAAGTATGATGGGAAAAATGGAAACTGTGATATGGTTCTTACAAAGTACTTGAGGTAGTATAATATTATTTGAAGGGAGACTGTGATAAAAATAAAATGCTTATTGTAAGCCCTAGAGCACCCACTAAATTAAAAAAAAGGTAATATGGCTAATAAGCCAATAATAGAGATAAAATAGAATCATTGAAGAAAAAAAAAAAACAGGTAATCAAAAAAAAAAGATGACAATAGCAAGATGATAGATTTAAACTCAAACACATCACTAATTATATTAAATGTAAGTGGTGTAAATGTTCCAATTAAAAATCAGATGTTATCAAATTGGATTTAAAAAGAAAAACAAGACACAATTATAGACTGCTTAGAGGAGGAATATTTAAATATAAAGGTACAAATAGTTATGTAAGTAAAAGGTTAGAAACTCTAACCAAATACTTATTAAAAGAGAACTAGATTGTATCAATATCGGGCAATGTAGATTTCACTTTTTAAAAAGTTACTAGCAACACAAAAAGACATTTTATAATAAAAGGGTTAATTTCTTAGAAGGACATAAAAATAATAAATATTTGTTTACTTAACTGCAGAGCTTCAGATTGAAGAATTCAAACCCAGTAAAACTAAGAGCTGAAATAGACAAATCCAAAATTATAGTTGGAGAGTTCAATGCTTTTTTCTAAGTAACTGAGCAATTAAACAGAAAAAAAATGATACATAAGACTTGAAGAAAGTATCAACCACTTTGACCTAATTGGCTCTTAGAAAAGATTTCAGCCAAAAGCACCAAAAGACACAATCCTTTCTGGCATATGTAG
>NW_007733726.1:22462-22855 GCF_000696425.1 Galeopterus variegatus | reverse complement strand
AAAAAAATGATACATAAGACTTGAAGAAAGTATCAACCACTTTGACCTAATTGGCTCTTAGAAAAGATTTCAGCCAAAAGCACCAAAAGACACAATCCTTTCTGGCATATGTAGGTAATTTACCAGTATAGGATATACTTTTGGCTATAAAATAAATTTTATAAATTATTGAGATGGTAGCAAGAGGGACTAAATTTATATAAGTACCTGAAATAAGCAAAAAACTTGATCCAATATATGAAATAATAGTTTTCAAGATACTGGACATCATAAAATCAAGAGCAACAGTAAACAGAGGACGTGAGCTCTGTACTTGTTCCAGGTTATTCCATTGGAAAAGCTTTTTGACTTGGTGTGAGGGAAACCCAGGCTGATGCTAGTGGTCTCCCTGAT
>NW_007733726.1:20565-21892 GCF_000696425.1 Galeopterus variegatus | reverse complement strand
CAGACTTTGAACAGCACATCATAAAGCATTAGTACATTAGATAATTAGTCCTCTTTCTTTATCTTGGTCAAGATAAGTCAGTGCCAGAACTCCCAGAATCTTCTGAGACAAATACACACCTGTCACAGTTAAGCTGTAAAATAACTCTATCCTACATATATTCATGACCCCTTTTACAGTACCAATAAAGCCAAGCCAAAGGCATTGGAAGAAAGAAAACTACATATTAATATTTTTATGAATATGGACACAAAAGTATTTTTAAAAATTTTATCTGATTAAATCAATAATATAGAAAACTGGTAATGCATCTCGATCAAATGGCATTTAACATAGGAATGCAAGATTTGTTTTACATTGAAAAATTTTACTCATTACATTTATATTAAAAGACTGAAGTAGGAAACCATGTATCATCTCCTCTAATACAGAAAAACTTTGACCAACTTCAAAAATTCACATTAAAACATTCCCAGACTTTTTTACTATAAAAAAGTCTATAAAAATATTGAACTAACATGTATAATATGGAAAAATTGAATGTTTTCTCCTAAAATTGGGAAAACAACAGAGTTGTCTACCTTCATCACTTCCATTCAACATTAGACTGGTCAGAGGGCACAAACTTTTAGTTGTAAGATTAATAAGTTCTGGGGAACTAATGTACAGCATGGTGAGTATAGTTAATAATTCTGTATTGTTTACTTAAAATTTGATAGAGTGGATTTTAACAGGCCTCACCCCCCTCCCCCATAAACGGTAACTATGGGTGGTGACGGATATGTTAATTGGACAGTGGTAAGAAGTGCACAATATATACTTGTACATATATCAAATCATCACAGTATGCACCTTGAATAGATATAATTTTTTTCAATTAAATATTACTTTAAAAGACTGGAAGCATCAGCATCTCCGGAATCTAGCATTTAAAAAATTCCACATAAAATATTTAAGGATAAATTTAACAAATGTGTCCATGAATTGCACATTAAAAACTTCAAAATATTTCTGAGAGTATTAAAGATTCAAAGAAATTGATATGCCAAATCAGAAAACTTGATATTATGACATCAATTCTCCCTAAATTATATTAGAGATTCAATGCAATCCCAATCAAAATGCCAGCAGGCTTTTTTAAAAAAATCAAAAACCTGGGCCTACCCCATGGTGCACTCGGGAGAGTGCAGCGCTGGGAGCACAGCAGCACTCCCGCCACAGGTTCGGATCTTATATAAGGATGGCTGGTGCGCTCACTGGCTGCGCGCGGTGTGGGCAACACCAAGCCAAGGGTTGCGATCCCCTTACCAGTCACAAAAAGGACAAA
>NW_007733726.1:17396-18797 GCF_000696425.1 Galeopterus variegatus | reverse complement strand
GGAGGAAATGTGGCTGTCCTTGAGCTTGTGGTGCCCAGTGGCCACTTTTCTGCTGACCAGACCCTGGCTGCTGCTTACTCTGCTGTAGATTGATCAAGAGCTGAAGAAGAAAGCAGAGTTGGAAGCACAGACAATAATCTTGGAGGATGACACGCAGCAACTGGCCACTCCAGCTTCTCACACCAGACAAGATGATGAGCCCAGTGGTGAATTGGGGGAGATGGTGCATCCCCAGGTATGACCTGTTGTGCATCAGAAAATGAAGCATGAGCAGCCTATGGGACTGGGTGGACAACCAGTGGGCAGTCCACAGGTGGACCAATTTACCACCTATGTCCTGTATACCTAGGTTGAATTAGTTGACTTGTGGAGACATTTTCAACAGAAACAGGGGGAGCCCCTGACTGCTTGGCTGTTGTGGTTATGTGACCTAGGGATGGACAGTGTGATATGCTCTGGTGAGGAGACGGAAAATTTAGCTTCCATCACCATGCACCCATCCCTGAGGCAGCGGCTGCAGAATAGGTGCAGATGTGCATAAGGGCGAGGTAATCACTCCTTAATGGAATGGGTGAATGCAGCTGCCCAAACCATGTGGGCAAATGCCAGAGAACTGCCCAAGATCATTAGTAAATGGCAAACATATGCTGAGTTTGTTCAAATAATTTGGGAGCAGGGGATGTGGNGGGGCAACACTGAGGGTTGCGATCCGTTGCCGGACATGGAAAAGAGACAAAAAAAAAAAAATCAAAAAGCTGATTCTAAACTAATATGGAATTGAAAAGAACATAGAATGTGTGGGGAAAATAGGATAATTTAGTCAGGCTCCCTTGCCTCAGGTCTGGTTGGGGGTCGAGCAGCACATTTCTTGTAAACAAGTTGTGTGTGGGTGGAGTTGGTGCATATGTGTACCAATGTATCTTTTTAGTTTTGTTGCTGTTGTGTGTTCTTCAGTTTGTGAAACAGAAGCTGGCTGGCAGAGCTCGAGTCTAAAAATAGAGCATGTTTCCTCTGCTGGCAGCTGCTCAGTTTTTCTTTGGGCTTTGCTGGTAGCAGTTGACTTTCTGAGTTTCTCTTTGTACTGCCTAACTCTTAAATGTGTGTGTGCTGAATAAAGACTATTCCTTCTTCAACCAAGGCTCCAAGGACCTTTTGCCAGTTACCTAGCTTATAGACCTGCATGTGAAGGGTTTGTGAATGGGATTGAGGGGTCTGTGAGCTCCAGACCCTAGCCCTAGCTCTACAACTGGTTTAGTAAGCAGGATTCTGAGCAGGTAAAGGAGCCAAAAGCCATTGGAAGAAGGAGGAAATGTGGCTACTTTTGAACATGTTGTGCCCCCTGGCCACTTTCCTGTTGACCGGGATCTGGTTGCTGCTCACTGCACTGCAAGTCAGCATAGA
>NW_007733726.1:10720-15920 GCF_000696425.1 Galeopterus variegatus | reverse complement strand
GCCCCATACATTGGTCGTCCTATACATGAGGTGATGACTATGATAGCCAGCTTGGGTGAAGGAGAGGATAGGAGACATGCAAAAGGGGTCTGAAAAGTGTCTAAGACCAAACCCCCAAGAAATGTATCCCAAAGGGACCAAGCAAGACTAGCTATAAGCAGATGTGGCTTGACTTGCTTGTGGCAGGGGTTGATAGGAAGAAAATTGACCAGCAGCCAAATGCAGTTCTGTTTGTCTTGTGGCAGCAACTGTGCCCTGAACAGCGTTTCACTAAATGTCCAGAAACAGGTAGCAAGGTATGCTTAGTGGATTTAAAGGATTTTTTTGGTTGCTCCCAAGGAGGTGGATGAAATGTTCCATTTCGATTGGGGAGCAGGCCAAGGTGCTCATCTTTTGGGGGCAGGTGAGGACCAGAAGCTTCACGTTGAATTGGCAATGATGAAGCTGATGTGCTGGCTAAGGTAAGGTGGCTAGAGAGAGCTCCAGCAGCTGAAGTAGCTGGGTGGCTACACTGGAGAATGCAGCACGATGGCTGCAAGGCCAGGAGCTTGATGGCTTACCAGGTGCTGCATAAACCTGAGAAAAAGTGCCCCTGATGGGCAGATGTGCTCCCAATGAGCAGATGGGTGCACCCGATGGGCAGATAACTCATATGAGAGTGCCCCTGACATAGTGGCAGGTGCATCTTGTGAGACCACTGCCAAAGTCAGAGAGTTACTGGCCTTCTGTTTGTATGGCCTTGTGGGTCCCCAAACCGAGTAAGATACCTATTCCTGCAACATCCTTTCTCAGGATGGCAAACTGGCATGTATCTTACCAGAGGGGTGAGAACTTGCCCTATTGATATCAATAACCCTTCTGTCTTTTTGCCCATAGTGTTCTGGCTGCAGGTACTGCACCAGAGTCAACTGGGTACATGCATTCATTGGCATGATCATCTACTGAATATGCACTGAACTTCACACCAGTATAACTACAAGATTCCTATGGAAAATCACTCCAATGATGACTACTAACCAGCCATGCGCAACTAAAGGACAGAACTATAGGACAAGCCTTAAGCCATACCAAACAGACAATAGGTTGTATAAATAAAAGGGTCATTTATCCTCGCTAAGGGAACATTGCAGAAAATTTTTAATGCATAGATTGTATGGTGAGTCACCCTGAAGGGGTGGATTGTGGGGAAAATAGGATAATTTAGTCAGGCTCCCTTGCCTCAGGTCTGGTTGGGAGTCAAGCAGCACATTTCTTGTAAACAAGTTGTGTGTGAGTGGAGTTAGTGTGTATGTGCACCAAAGTATCTTTTTAGTTTCGTTGCCATTGTGTGTTCTTCAGTTTGTGAAGCAGAAGCTGGCTGGCGGAGCTCGAGTCTAAAAATAGAGCATGTTTCCTCTGCTGGCAGCTGCTCAGTTTTTCTTTGGACTTTGCTGGTAGCAGTTGAATTTCTGAGTTTCTCTTTGTACTGCCTAACTCTTAAATGTGTGTGTGCTGAATAAAGACTATTCCTTCTTCAACCAAGGCTCCAAGGACCTTTTGCCGGTTACCTAGTTCATAGACCTGCATGTGAACAGTTTGTGAATGGGCTCGAGGGGTCTGTGAGCTCCAGATCCTAGCCCTAGCTGTACAGAATGGCATAAAGAATTTTAATGAGGTAAGTCAGAGAACTAATTCTCACTGATTAACTATTTACCATAAAGTTACATTAATAAGGACAGTGTAGCATTGGCATAAGGGCATCTATATGGACCAATAGACTAAAAAGAGTCCAGAAATAGATGGCACACATATAAGGTCAATTGATTTTTGACAAACTTGCCAACGTAATTTGGTGGGAGAGGAGCATTTTTAAAAATTTGTTTATTTATTTATTTAAGCAAATGATACTACTGAATAGCGGTATAATAGTATTAATAACTTCAAAATGAGAAAATATGTCTTCATAAAGAATTTGTAGGAAAATATTCACAAAAGCTTTGTGCATAATAGTTACAAACCTGATAAATGTATTAGCCAATTGTTTGTATTTATACAATAGCACTATAACAATAAAAAGAAACAAAGCACTGATCCATGCAACATCCTGGATGAATCTCAAAAGCATTTTGCTAAGTGAAAAAAGCTGGACACAAAAGAATATATACCACAAGTTTTTACTTATGTAAAATTCTTGAAGATGCAAGACTATAATGGCAGAGAATCATTCAGTGTTTACCAGGAGCTACGACAGAGAGGAGATAATATTATTTGTGATGTTGATTACAGGACTGTATGTATTTGTCCAAACTCATTTAACTGTACACATAAAATTTATAAATTTTGATAATAGTAAAATATAACTCAATAAAGCTGATTTTTAAAAAAGAGAGAGTGAATTGGAAACAGAGGGAGTTAAGATGCAACACCTTGGGGAAAAGTTGAGGCAAAGTGAAGCAAGGTATCTGACTACCGCAAAATCCTAAGTGGTAAAATCATTCAATTCTTTAGATTTATAGTTCTAACACAGTGAAAATATTAGACTACTTTAATCATTATTAGATTTCTTCTTATTGAAGAGCACAAAACATTTATTCTTAATTAGAATGCTATTTTCTATGATAATAAATAAATCATATGGAAATTATCACTAGACTACTCAATTTCCAAATTTCATAATTGGTAACTTTTGGGTTCTATTTTGGTAAAGCATTATCCAACTCAATCCTTTCAAAATAGCATTTTATCAAAAATTGTAGCAAATTTTAGGATATAAATTTTACAAATAGAGAAGAAAAATCTCAGAAACTAACTAGATTTTGCCTAACTTTTGTTTATTGTAATTCATCACAAAATGTTTAAACATATAATCTTTATTATTTGACTATTTGTAAATAATGAGTCTATATTTTGTTGGTAGTTCTTTGTATGTGTGGGGGATTTCTAGGAAATTGTTACCTCTGGGAAGGAAGAAACCCTTGGAGAATATAATTAAAACATAGCCTAATGTGTGGAAAGCAGGACGTTTCTACAGTTAAAACTTATTGAAATAGGTGCTAGAAAGTTACTAGGCCTCAAACAAAAGCAAATAAGGAGTATTAAACTTTTCCTCTATGAAAAAGGCATCAAAATATCCTTATCTTTAAAGAAAAATTCATTTATTTCCTTAACAAACAAATACTATATGCCTGGGTAAGGAATAGGCATATAGCCATGAAAGAAGCTCTTAAAATAAGCCAGGGGTGTGAACAAAATGGAGTAGTTTAGCCAGGCCCCCTTGCCTTAGGTCTGGCTAGGTATGATTCGGTACATCCTTTGTAAACAAATTGGGTGGGAGTAGAGTTAGTGAACATGTGCACCAGTGCACCCTTTGTCTTGTTACTGCTTTTGAGTACTCGAGTATGGAAGGCAGCAGCTCTGAATCACTGGTGGGCAGAGCTTGCATCTAAAAATAAAGCATGTCCACTTTGCCTAGGCTGTTCAGTTTTTCTTTCTACTACCTGCCTCGGGACCTGCACAGGATGGGGTAGAAGGGACTGTGATCCAGCCTGACACAGGGTGACCAGCCTTTCCAGTTTACTGGAAGCTGAGAGATTTCCTAGGAATGCAGTACTTGTAGAGATAAATCTGAGACAGTTTGGATGAAGAGGGAGAGAGGGAAATAATTGCTATGAAACATGATACGTGCTTTGGTAGCTGCAGCAGAAAAACCAAGATAGCAATGAACTGAATCATTTACTCCCAAACCAAACAAATTTTTCCAAACACATGAGAAAAGCCTTGACTTGCCCTTGGAATCATATTTAAATGTTAGCATTTAGTGGAGTAGCATAAAATGAGCTTCTACATTTTACATAGTATTTAAATGTCAGAAACATTTTCAAGAATGTTTTATACTTTTTTTACATGCATCTATTTTTTCAGCTTTATTAACATCTAATGAACAAATAAAATGTGTATATATTTATGGTGTATGATGTGATGTTTATACACACACTCACGCACGTTAACACGTACACACACACAACTTATTCTTCTGTCTAACTGAAACTTTGTACCTTTTGACCAACATCTCCCTATCCTTACCCCCGTCCCTGTCCTTTAATCACAATTGTACTCTCTGCTTCTATGAGTTCAACTTTCTTAGAGTTCACATATAAATGAGAGTATGCAGAATTTTTCTTTCTGTGCCTGGCTTATTTCTCTTAGCATAATGTCCTCCAGATTCATCTAAGTTGATACAAATTAGAGTTGCCTTCTTTATTAAGGCCAAATAATATTTGTGTGTGTGTATATCACATCTTCTTTAACATGTAACTGCTGATGAACATTAAGGTTGATCCCATGTTGTGGTTATTGTGAACAGTGCTGCAATGGACGTGCAGTGCAGACATACCTTCATGTTACTGATTTTGTTTCCTTTGAACAATTACCCAGAAACGGGATTTCTAAATCATACAGAAGTTCTATTTTTAATTTAATTAAGAAACTCTACACTCTTTTCCATAATGTCTGTACAAATTCTCACCAACAGAGCACAAGGATTCCCTTTCTCCACATCCTCACTAACACTTGAAATCTTTTGTCTTTTTTTTTTGTCCTTTTTGAGACTGGCCACACCGCGCTCAGTGAGTGAGCACCGTTAATGCACCGGTCATCCCTATATAAGATCCGAACCTGCGGCGGGAGCACTACTGTGCTCCCAGTGCTGCACTCTCCCGAGTGCGCCATGGGCTCGGCCCAAGTCATCCCTATATAAGATCCGAACCTGCGGCGGGAGCACTACTGTGCTCCCAGTGCTGCACTCTCCCGAGTGCGCCATGGGCTCGGCCCAAATCTTTTGTCTTTTTGAGCATAGCCATTCTAATAGGCATGAGGTGATATCTAACTATGGTTTTAATTTGCATTTCCCTGATTATTAGTGATGTTGAGCATTTTTTATGTATGTGTTGAGTATTGGTATATTTTCTTCTGAGAAATGTTTATTCAGGGCCATTGTCCATTTTTAAATCGGGTTATTTGTTTTCTTTCTATTGAGCTGACTTCCTTATACCTTTTGGATATTAACCCTTTATCAAATGTATGGTTTGAAAATATTTTCTCCCATTCTGTAGATTGTCTCTTCATTCTATTGATTTTTTTCCTTTGCTGTGCTGAAGATTTTTAGTTTGATGCAACCCCATTTGTCCTTCATTTTTGATTTTGTTGCCTGTACTTTTGGGGT
>NW_007733726.1:8015-10132 GCF_000696425.1 Galeopterus variegatus | reverse complement strand
CCTTAAGTTTTAAGTATTTAGTCCATTTTGAGTTGAGTTTCATATATGGAGTGAGATAAGGATCCAATTTCACTGTTCTGTATGTGGATGTACAGTTTCTCCAACACCATTTATTGAAGGGATTGTCCTTTCCTCTTGTGTGTTCTTGGAGTCTTTGTTGAAGATCAATTGAGCATAAAAGCACAGATTTATTTTGAAGCTCTCTATTATGTTCCATCGGTCCACACATCTGTTTTTATGCCAGGACCATACTGTTTTGATTACTATAGCTTTTTAGTATTTTGTGAAATCTGGTAGTGTGATGCCTCCAGCTTTGTTTGTTTTTTGTTTTGTTTTGTTGTTTATTTGTTTTTTGCCCAAGATTGCTTTGGTTATTTGAGCTCTTTTGTGGTTCCATATAAATTTGAGAATTGTTTTTTCTACTTCTGTGAAAAATGTCATTGAAAATTTGATAGGAATTGCATTGAATCTCTAGATTGCTTTAGATAGCCTGGACATTTTAACAATATTAATTCTTTCAATCCACGTATTGGTGTCTTCTTCAATTTTTTTCTTTAGTATTTTACAGTTTTTTGTGTACAGATCTTTCACCTCCTTGGTTAAATTTATTCCTAATTATTTTAACTTTTTGATGCTATTGTAAATTGAATTTCTTGATTTTTTTTCTAAATAGTTCATTGTTAGTGTATAGAAACACAATGGATTTTTATATGTTAATTTAGTATCCTGCAACTTTACCAAATTTATTACTGTTTCTAACAGTTAGGGGTGTGTGTGTATGTGTGTATGTGTGTGTGTGTGTGTGTGTGTGTGTGTGTGTGTGCAGTGTTTAGGGTTTTCTAGGTATGAGATTATGTCAACTGCAAACAGAGAGAAATTAACTTTTTCCTTTTTATCTGTTTCTCGCCAAAATACCCTGACAAAGACTTCCAGTACTGTGTTGAGTAGAAGTAGCAAAAGTGGGCATCCTTGTCTTGTTTATGATCTTAGAGAAAAAGCTTTCAGCTTTTCATACTGAGTATGGTATTAGATAAGGGCATATAAGAGATGGCCATTTATATGTTGAGTTACATTTCTTCCATACCTGATTGTTGAAAGTTTTTATGATGAAAGGATGTTGAATTCTGTTAAATACATTTTCCGCAATTCATGCTAACTATATTTTGTGATGCCATCATTCGAAAAATAGTTTCTGTGTTCTGTGGATCGACTTCTGCCTAGAAGTGTCATACATGACTAGCGATATGGGTTGAGTGCTTGCCTCTCCAAAGCTCATAAGGAAGATTAATCCCCAGTGTGGCTGTGTTGAAAGATGGGTCCTTTAAGAGGTGATTGGTGATCAAGAGGAATATGATCTCAGGAATGGATTAATCCATTCATAGAGTGGTGTGTGAATTTTTGAATGGGTTATCATGGGTGTGGACTGGTGGCTATAGGAGAGCAAGTGAGCATGTTAACAAGCCCTCTTCCCCCTCCTTGCCATGTGATATGCTACATTGCCATGGGACTCTATGTAGTCCCAACCAAGAAGGCCCTCACCAGATGTGCCCCCTGGACCTTGGACATCTCAGCCTCCAAAATTGTAAGAAATCAATTTCATTTTCTTTTAAATAACCCAGTTTCAGGTATTCTGTTATAAGTGACAGAAAATTTACTCATACAGCTTGGTATTAGGTGTCTTTGGCTAGCGCTAGTCTCATAATCTCAGTTAACTGCAAGGGATCCAAAAATTATACAGGTTGTCCTATTCTCTTCAGGTTTCTATAACAAAATACACTAGACTGGGTAATTTACAAGCAACAGAAATTTATTGCTCACAGTTTTGGAGGTTGGGAAATCCAAGATTTGCCAGGAGATTTGGTGTCTGGTGAGAGCTTGTTTTGCTTCATAGATGGTACCTTCTAACTGTATCCTCTCCTGGTTGAAAGGGCACTGATACATTCATAAGGGGGAAGCCCTCATGACCGAATCACTTCCAAAAAACCCCATCTCTTAATACCATCACCTTGGGAGTCAGGTTTCAACATATGAATTTTGGGGGACACATTCAGACCAAAGCAGAGGGACACATGGATATTCAATGAAGAGCAAATGTCTCTGACATTGCTACTTGATTT
>NW_007733726.1:6095-7470 GCF_000696425.1 Galeopterus variegatus | reverse complement strand
TGTCTGGTGAGAGCTTGTTTTGCTTCATAGATGGTACCTTCTAACTGTATCCTCTCCTGGTAGAAAGGGCACTGATACATTCATAAGGGGGAAGCCCTCATAACCGAATCACTTCCAAAAAACCCCATCTCTTAATACCATCACCTTGGGAGTCAGGTTTCAACATATGAATTTTGGGGGACACATTCAGACCACAGCAGAGGGACACATGGATATTCAATGAAGAGCAAATGTCTCTGACATTGCTACTTGATTTTGTATGACCTTAGCAAGTTACTTAATCTTATTAATCTCAATTGCTTATCTGTAATATGAGATTAATTAAAGATTGGGACAAGTGAAGTCTTTAACGTGTTCACATAGAAGACTGTACTGGATTCACTACACAACTACTGAATAAGCTTGTATAATTTCTTGAACTTTCCTCAGCCTCAGTTTCTCTCTCTCTAATATGACAATAAAACTATTCAGAGGATTAAATAAGTTTTAATTAGTTTAGTTCACTGCCTGGAGTACAGGGTAAGTGCTGAAAAACTGTTAGCTGTCTCCATAACTATTCTATAATTTTAGCAGAATTAGTATTAATCACTAATAATTGTATTTGTAGTAAGAGAGTAAAAGTAGTATTATTATAATTTGACTATGCCTATTTTACTTTGTAAGCTCTCAATACTTTTAAAATGTTTTGTTTATTCTCTTCTACTCTAAGATTTATTTCAGACAAGTACTGGGTGTCCTGTGTTTTTCACATGACGTTTCTTTTTTAAGTAAAGTATTTTGTATCTAGTATTGTGCACTACATGTTTGTTTACTAATTGCCTAGCAACATCATAAGGCTGTTGGATTTCAGAATTTGCAGATAATGGTGCTGTTTGTTTTGCAGAGTCTCCTCTGTCTTTCTGCTAAGTATATTAATTATTTCTGGCCTGCCTAAGAAATGACAAACTGAGTAGTGGAATTTGTACTAAGAAGTTAGGTAGCACTCAAGACAGGCTTAAAACTAACTATGAAAATTCAACATCTGAATGTTTCAAAAGCGTATTTGTTGTGTTGCTAAAGTTGAAAGAGCAGAAGGAAAACATCACAGGAAGAAAGACTGTTTTGCTTCTGATTGTCAGGGTCCTCAGTGCGTCTTATGCTTATATACCTATTCCAGATAGGATTGAGGAGCCTTGGAGACTGGCGTGGGTGACCACAACTGTGAAAACAATAACAAATTTGGTAAATTCAGAGTTTTATTGATGGTTGAATATTTAACAGTTTAATGAGCATAAATTAATTACCTGCTTTATTATTTTTTTCAGTTTCTACTCGGTTGGAAATTTTGCTGTTAATGTTTGCTTGCTGATTTTATTTTATGTATGTATGTATGTAT
>NW_007733726.1:0-505 GCF_000696425.1 Galeopterus variegatus | reverse complement strand
CATTTTCTGAACAAATGCCTGACTTGTTTCACTTAATATAATTTTCTCTAAGTCCATCCATATTGTTAATGGTAGTATTTCATTCTTTTTTATAGCAGAGTAGTATTCCATTGTGTAAATATGCCACGGTTTTCTTATCCACTCAAGTGACGATGGACATTTCTGCTGGCTCCAACTCTTGGCTATTGTAAATAGCACTTCAATAAATATGGGAGTAAAGGTATCCCTTTGGCATGATGGGTATCTCTTATCCATTCCTCTGGGTATATTCCCAGCAGTGGAATAGCTGGGTCATATGGTAGATCTATCTGTAATTGTTTGAGGAACTCCATACCATTTTCCATAAAGGCTGCACCATTTTACAGTCCCACCAACAGTGTATGAGGGTTCCTTTTTTTCCGCAACCTCACCAGTATTTATCATACTCGGTTTTTTGGATATTAACCATCCTAACTGGAGTGAGATGGTATCTGAAAGTGGTTTTGATTTGCATTTCCAAAATTCT
>NW_007733725.1:104826-105427 GCF_000696425.1 Galeopterus variegatus | reverse complement strand
TGTTCTATATGTGTGTTTGCCTCGGGACTTGGGCCTTACCGAGAAGTTCCCTCCCTGGTCAACTCTGGGAGTTCTTCCTGATCCTTGAGTTCTGGCCCTGGCAGCTGGATCTTGTCCTGTTGGCCCAACAGGGTGTGTGAGATCTGTAAGTCTCTGCCTCGCTATCCGGGCATTTCCCCTCTCTGTGTGCACATGATGGGGCCTCCCGGAGGGTGCATCTTTTTTTCTGAGACTCCTCCTCCTTTGCCGGACCCCTCCCCTGTCTGTGCGCTCAGTACAGGTCTGGGGCGTGTCTTCTGCAATCCTCCTCTCTCAGCCCCGTCCGGCCCCGAAGGGGTCTCAGGCCTCCGCCATGGACACTGTGGGCGTTCCTGCGGCCCTGGTCAAGGTCCTCTCTGGGGCCTCCCACCTCCCCCCCCCCAGTATTGCGGCCCCCTGTGTGGTTGTGTTATCTCCCACACCAGGGCGTGAGCCCCCCAGGGGAGGATCCCACAGCACACTGTTCCTCTTTGAATACCCCTGGCGTGAGCCGGCTCGGCACCTCAGGCCAGCTCTCTGGCAGGATCAAGCGGGCTCGGGGGCACCCCGGTCACCCCTCTCC
>NW_007733725.1:54626-101391 GCF_000696425.1 Galeopterus variegatus | reverse complement strand
CTTCACAGGCTCTCTCTGTCCTCTGGCACACTCACTCCAGACCCATCGCCATCTTGCTCCCCTGGTTGTGTCTTTTTTCCTGCATTTCTTTATTTTCCACAGGCAATGGGACTGGTCTTGGGGAGTCTCAGTCTTCCCCCCTTCACAGGCTCTCTCTGTCCTCTGGCACACTCACTCCAGACCCGTCGCCATCTTGCTCCCCTGGTTGTGTCTTTTTTCCTGCATTTCTTTATTTTCCACAGGCAATGGGACTGGTCTTGGGGAGTCTCAGTCTTCCCCTGAGAAGTGCCACAAACATCAGTGAACGTTTAGGGCCAAGAGGGAAGGTGAAGTGTTACCCTGAATATTCCCTTTTTGGAATCTCTTGGTCTCTCTCTTTGCATCTTAAATATGATTCTCCTTATCAACCCAAATCTTCCCAGGAAATGGTTGTGCCTCCACCTGTCCCTCCATGCCAGGGAGAGATCATGCTTCAATATAAAGTTTTCTCCGTGAATTCCTCCCTATTCATATTATTTCTATATTCTCCCAGCATCTGATGACAAGTTTCCTTTTACAAACCACTAAGGCTGGGGGTTGTTACATGAAAGATGATTCTGTGGTAGGTAAGTTTGGGATTAGAGAAAATCCAATAGGTTTTGTTTTGTTTGGGTTGGTTTTTTTCCTGCAGGACTTCTCAGAGCCTTTAATGTGCTATGTTTAATATGAAACTCCAAGAGTGGGGAAAGTCGAGAATGCAATATTGATTATTGGGTATTTTTTTCCCCTCACAGAGTATGAAAAGGCATTAATTTAATGGATAATCACTTTTTGAAACTGTGCCTTACCGGGTTTATTTATATCTCCAATGCCTATTTCTTGTGTCTTTGCTTTTTGTCATGCACCAGTAAGAAAGCTTGCTCAGACCAGCCTATAATTCTGTTGTATTTTTTTTTTTTGAGGGCTATTTGTTCACAAAACCGCTTATTAAGCACACCTTTGTTGGGCTACATACCGGACTAGTTATTGCTTCACTATGTTGCACATCTGTTGTTTTGTTCTGTTTTGTTTTTGCTACTCAACATCTAAATATCTTTTTTATTTTGGGGAAAATTTCAAAATGGGAGAGAAGTAGACCCCCATCTCTACACCAGCCAAAGAGGGGCACATTCTCTCTCCCCATTTCTTAGCAGCTAGGGTGTATAAAGTGATTACTGCTGAGCTTGATTAGATATTCCTGCCCAGGACAGAAATGACAATCTCGGAGTGACATTGAAACCACTTAGCTTTTATTTCAGCAGCAGCGGGCAGTGGTGGTGATGGTGGGAGTTGGGGTGTCCTAACTTTGTTGTTGCTGTGTTGATACATTTTTGGTGTTCCAGCCACCTAGCCTCCCATGCTTCATGCCCACTATCTTTCTTGCTAATTCTATGAGCCATCCAGTATCCTGAACTTTTGTTTTCTGCCTTCATTAGGGTTAGCTGGGTGCAACCAAGACATCTGACTCCTGTGCCAAACCCATCCATCCATCCATCCATTTATCCATCCATTCAAAACATCTGTCTATCTAAACATCCATCTACCCATTCAAACATCCATTCATCCATCCATCATTTACTCATCCATTTCTTTAACATAACGGGCACTGAGTTAGGCCCTAGGCACATGCAAAGGCGAATAAATCAACAGGAGCAAGAAACAGCAAGAAACAAATGTTGTGTTCAAGTCTGGGAATTTGAGTAGTTTTGCAAAGAAACTATTAACAAAAGTGTAAGCTGTATTTAGGAGAAGAAATGGCATAGTACTCTGGGACTGGAAATATTACCACCCCTAGGTCTGAAGGGGTGAGAGGAAGGAACAGCTTTCAGAATCTGGAGGCAGTGTGTGGAGAGGTCTCCTAATCAGTGGTAGCCTTTGGTAGGGAAACACAGTCAACTTGTGGTGACCTGGCAGGGAGGGAACCGAGGATATAAATACCTTGTCAACACACTCCTCCCTCTCTGTGATCTCCTGCCAGAATAAGAGAAAACATTGAGTTAGGCCATACTGAGCAGCCTTCTGGGCACAGAACAGGATGGGGAAAGGTGAAGAGTGGATCTGGAGAGTCAAATGGTAGAAACCCAGAACAACAATATCAGTGGAATTGTGTTCACTTCTCCATTCAAATTTTTCTTGTAGAGTTTATGAGCTACTCAGTATCCCAAACATTTATTTTCTCAATTAGAGTCAGTTGGTTGTAACCAACAATCTTGGCTGTTCTGGTAAATGCATCCATCCATCCATTCATTCATCTGCCTATCCATCCACCCAGTCACCCATCCATCCTCCCACCATCCATTCATCCACCTGCCATTCACCCATTTATCCATCTAAAAACATCCATCCATACTTCCATCCAAACATCCATCCACCTGGAGTGGGTTATACTACACTCTGGTAAAAGTGAAAGTATTAATGACCTATCAGGCTTTCCATGACTGATGCATCGTCCCCTGTCCCCACACCATTATCCATCTCCCTTCATCTCTCCCTACCTACTCTCCTCCTAATTTCCTCCACTCCACCTACACTGGCCTCCATTATCCTCTCTAGTTAAGCTCCTGTCTCAGCACCTTTATGAGTGATGTTCCCTCTCCCTGGAACACTGTTTCCTTACATATCTTCATGGCTTCTTCCCTCCCTCTCTCTCTATAAGTTTTTACTCAGATGTCATCTTATCTGTCCACCCTTCATCAAATGACAGCTCCTTCTTACCACCCTCATGTTTTCTATCTGCCTTCTCTTATTTACTTTCTTTCTTAGCTCTTTTCACCATCTCACATACCATATATTTGTGTGTGTATATATAGAACTTGTCTCTCTTGTTTATTTCCCTCATGTTTTCTATCTGCCTTCTCTTATTTACTTTCTTTCTTAGCTCTTTTCACCATCTCGCATACCATATATTTGTGTGTGTATATATAGAACTTGTCTCTCTTGTTTATTTTGTGTCTCCCCACCTAACTTGTAGTGCAATATAAATTCTAGAGTGAAGGAATTTTTGCTATTTTGTTGATTTCTGTATTCCCAACCCCGCAAAGAATCCCTGGCACATAGAAGGTGTTTGATAAATATTTGTTGAATAGATGAATGAAAGCAGCTCTGTGAAAGTTTCTGACCTGCTATTGTGAGGTGAATTCAAGCCAAGACCTTTCTGGGAGAGTTTCTGCAAACTCATTTTATCCCTAGTGCTGCATAGGCTGAAACTCAAGTAGGAGTTAATATGCTACTTGTGCCCTTAGGAAATGTCCTGAACTTTCCATGCAAGCTGTGGACTTGGCTCTTATTGATTTCTTGTTCTGCTTAGAAAAACCTGAGGGCAAGGAAGGGAAAAAATGAACACTTCACACATTCATCTTCAAAGCACTTAATAAACGCTCAAGTAATTAGTTCCCCTGCCTCCCTGGGAAGTGGATTTTATTGTCTCGGTTCTGGCAATAGGGAAATGAGTGTGCTGAGAAGTTCCGTCATTTTCCCAGGACTGCAAGCGAGCTGTGAGTGGTGCCAGAAGTGCACTGGCACCCGCTGAGTTTCTGGCTAGGAAGGCCTCCTGTTTCCCTGTTGGTGGGCAGAGGAGTGGAGTCGGTTGAGAAATAGCATAGACAGTCCTGGAGCATGGCTTTCCCCCAGTTGCTGAGGACTTTGGGAAGTGGGCACTCAGGAGATTGCAAAGAAACAGGGACTCACCTGGACTCATCTTTATTTCCTACTGTTTCAGGCCCAAGTCGAGGCTTAAATATAAACTTTATGAAGGAAATGAGCCCTTTCCCAATGCAGGCCATGAGAAAATAGGAAAGAGATGAAGAAGTGACTTTTGCTACCCCTGGCTAATCCAGGTCTATCCATGGTTCTAACTCCTGTGCTTCAGAGTTTCCCTTTATCTCTTCTCCAGCAAAATTTGCCTATCTAATTTCCCATTCTGTCAATGCACTACTCTCTGAGAGAAAGACCATCAAAGGGGTTAACTACTTTATATTAGTAATATCAGTGGGTGCTGAAGGGAATTAACATTTTTACATCTATTATTTCACATAGATATTTTTCTATATGCTTTGGACTGGAAGTTAGGAGACCTGAGTTCTAGGTTCTGCTACTAACTTGTCTTGTATCAAGTTGGGTCTTGTTTTTTCCTATGTACTAAATAAATAATAACAATTAAAATACTTATGTAAATACTTGCCATGTATTACACAATGCTCTAAGTGCTTTAATGTCATTGTCCTATTTAATCCTTAAAACTCTATGAGATAGGAACTAGTTTTCTTCCAGTTTTAAAGATGAGGAAATTGAAGCACATAGAAGCAAAGTGATTCATCTGAGCTCCAGAGCTCAAAGGTGTCACAGGTAGGGCTTGAATCTAGGCATCCTGGTTCCAGACTGTGGGCTTAGAACCATTGCAGTCTAGGGATTGGTTTGAACCAGGCATGGGAAAAGGTTTTAACACAGAAGTCAGTTCCAGCATAGCTTGCATTAAAATGACCCTTCTACCAAAAACTGATCAAACTGGACAAAAATACACAAAACAACCATTTACAAGGATTGGAGTGCAACAACATAGGCAGAATTTGTAGGAAGAAGATGCTAGGGAGAAGCAAAGTATACTAAGGAGAGCTTCGAATTTATCCTGCCTTCTCTCGAAAAACTTTTGTTAATTCATGATGTAGGGAAATAGAAGATAAGCAGAAACTGTCCTTCTCACTGGGCTTGGTAGACAGAGGTTGGAATCTGGGGCTCCTAAAGTGGTTGAGACTTGAGAGGCATATTGTGGAGAGGAGGGAACCACAGAGACATAAACCCAAACATGTGTGAGCAGTTTCTCCTGGAGGCATTTGATGACTCCTGAGCTGTGTACATATGGAGTAAGATTTCCAGAAACACAGAGGAAAGTATCAGCTGGGAGACTGGAGAACAGAGCTCTGAGAGTGGCAGCTACTGAGTTTTTGGAAACAGATGTTGTAGTTAGCACCTGCCAAGGTGGAGGAGCACCGGCAAACACTGCAGACCTTCAGATGACATTCCAGGAGGGCCATGAGCCAGGAGCAGGTGCCGAACCCTAAGAGTGTGAGCAAAAGCACACTAGACAAGCCTAGAAAGGGCTAGAACTAGCCCTCTACAGAATCAAGGTCATATGCTTGTGTTCTGTCTGCCTTCATCACCCTCAGAAGGAAGTTAACATCAGCCAGAACCTCTACAATTTTTCACACACAATGTTTAACATACAACCAAAAATTATAAAGCATAATAAAAAGGACCAAATGACTGAAAAAAAGAGGCAAAAAACCCCCCACATACGATAAACACAAACCCACGGTTAACTAAGGTAATGAAGTTTTCAGAAAGAAAAACAAATATATGTCATTCAAATGGGGAGGCGATTTTGGAGGGTCAGAGAGTTTTACGGTTAATATGTTTTAAAAACAGGGCTGGCCAGTTAGAGCACAGCCTTATAACACCAAGGTAATGGGTTTGGATCTTTGTATCAGCCTGCTGCCAAAAAACAACAACAACAAAAAAGATGTGTAATTTCAAGAGAGAGCTGAAGTCTATTTTTTAGAGTCAAAGGAAAATTCTAAACCTGAAATATATTATAATTGAAATTAATAATTCCATTATAACACCAAGGTAATGGGTTTGGATCTTTGTATCAGCCTGCTGCCAAAAAACAACAACAAAAAAGATGTGTAATTTCAAGAGAGAGCTGAAGTCTATTTTTTAGAGTCAAAGGAAAATTCTAAACCTGAAAAATATTATAATTGAAATTAATAATTCCACAGATGAATTTAATAGCTGGTTAGACTAAATAGAAGAGAAAGAGTAATCTAAGAGTCAGATGAGTAGAAAACAAATATGCAGGACTGATGCACAGAAAAATAATGATGAATAATACTGAAAAGAGTGTAAGAGATATAGAGACACAGTGAGAAGGTCTAAGATGTGTATAATTGCCACACCAGAGGTGGAGAAGAGAAAGAATGACACAAAAACTATGTTTGAAGAATTAGTAAGCGAGAATTTTCCAAACATGAGAAAGACATTAAACCAGAGAATGGAGAAGCTCTATGAAGCCAAAGCAAGTTAAATATAAGAAACCACACTGAGGCACATCATAGAAAATTCTGAAAACTAATGAAATAGAGAAAATATTAAATGCAACCAGAAAATAAATGACACATCAGTTTTAAAGAGTCAACTATGAGGCTGATGGCTCACTTTTCAATTTTTTTTTTCTTTTTTGTAGCTGGCGGGTACAGGAATCCAAACCTGTGACCTTGGTTTTATAAGGCTTTGTTCTAACCCAATGAGCTAATAGGCCAGCTGATGGCTGGCTTTTCAAGAATGCAAAACCCAGTTCTGACCAAATGTTAGTGGAGACCCTCCATAATGTATTGCAAAAGACACAAGGCTCAGACTGAACTCAGCTGACAGCATGTGGGGGTTAACAACGTCTGCCGTGTGCATCAAGGAAGGGGTAACAGTGCTCATCCCACCTACCTCTTTGGCTTTGATGTCTGTCAATATTTCTTTCCTCTGGGTGATCATAGGGTGCCTACTTATTGTCAACCACTTTTCAGGGTGGAGGCAAGAATATAGAGATTTAAATAAATTTTTACCCTCTCACATGTAAACCTAAATGGAAGGTTCATGGGCTACAGACATCTTTGAGTTCACATCCTAGTAAGTTCTTCCACTTACTAGCTGTGTGACCTTAAGCATGTCACTTCACCTACCAGAGCATCAGTTTCTTCAGTTATAAAGGAGGTTCTTTAATTATAAAGTAGATACTAAACTTAGTATCTGAAACATAATAGACCCTCAAAACCAGGTAGCTGTTATTATCACTACAGTGGAGCTGTCAGACCCCGCTGGCTGCTGAGTTTTATTCATAGAATGAGCCTTTTTTCACCAAATCACACTTGTTAAACATCTACTCTGTTGCAAGAAACATGTAGGTTGGTGGGGACCACAAAACAGATATGGTTCTTGAAATACATGGATCTTATCATCTAATGGATTTGAGAACAATTGAGGCATTGGAATGAATATTTCCCTTTGGCTCCTCCTGGAGGTTCTGGAGAGCCTATGGCACATGGTCAGGGGTTGACATTCACATGAACCTCATCATTCTTCAGTGAATTTCAGACAGCACATCCTCAGGGGGCTCCTCCTATGGGAATATATTGAGTTAGACCAGCAGTAGATAGACATGTGTCCCAAATTTCTTCCATTTGAGATGCGCCGGTGGCTCTTTCAGGATTCAGAAGAGCATTGGTTATGCCCCCAAACCCTTTGAGCTGTCATCTGAGATAGTTCTAGTTCATCCTTATCCCCATTTACTTCCATTACAGTTTCCTGGCAAATTCATTGGCAAACAGAGAGCTTGCTGATGTTCTCACAGCAACCTGAGAAGATTTCCATGATGTCTGGTTGCTTATAGAAAGAGCTGTAGTATAAAGAAGAAAGATGTGGCTTTGAAATAAGGTGGCCCTGGGTCAAATCTTCGCTCTGCTAATGGCCAAGTGACACTGGGAAAAGTCAATTTACTGAGCTGGGTCAGTTTTCCCTATCTATAACAAATCAAAGATGTACACTGAATGCTCTGCACAGTACAATACCACAGGAAGCACTGAGTTAATGGCAGCTGCTGTTACTATTTTTTGTGTTAGTCAACTTCACATGTTCAGAGGATCTGTAAATCACTTTCTCTGGTGTAACTTCTCCCAAGTGCTCTTACCAAAACATGAATTCCATCTCAGCCTTGCAGGGGCTTGATGCTAACTCACTCACTTTCCTGTGAACAGAAAATGCTAACACAATGTTTTGGCTCCAAGAGGTGGTTCTGTCAAGACTAGTAAAATTATTGTGGTCAAGCCCCCAGCGTTGTTTGGGAGAACTGCACAGTCTTGGGGGAACCAGCAGGACGTGGCTGGGTAGACCTTAAGATGTAGTAATTGGAAAGCTACACCAGCAATTTCCAGCATCTGGCTGAATCTGAGTGGACTCCACTTCTGGGGTCTCAATGGGGGGCCAGGAAGTTAAAGAACAGGGTTGTTCCTCAGTCCTTCTAAGGCTGGGGTCAGCATCTGTGCTTGCAAATGTTATATAAGCCTGGATATGCCAGAGATGGCCAGGTGTCCAACAAATATTTGTGACCTGTTCCATAGTGAGGAGCTGTCACTTGGAGGTGATTAGGTAGGCAGGGACAATAGCTCCCAGCCCCTCTGCAACCAGGTAGGGCCATGTGATTGGCTCTTACACATGTAATATGAGCAGATGTGTGCCATTCTTGGGCCAGAAACTAAAAAGCAGTGGGGCTTCTTCATACTCTTGTTCACTGGGCAGTGACTGCCTGCAGAGGACTGTGAGGTCCTGAGGGGTGGTGAACCCACAGGATGTAACATTCCTTAGTCTCTGAATCATCATGTGGAGGAATAACCATACTGGACCCTTGTATGAGCATGAAAAATAAATTTCCATTCTGTCAAGCTACTAAACTTTTGGGGTTTATTTGTTATAGCAACTAGTATTGCTCTAATACACCAAATCTGGAATCTCTAAATTCAACAAAGCCTTAGCCCTCCTGCTCATGGTTACTCTGGACCTCTGAGATGGCAGTTCTAGTTCCTCCCATGACCTCCACCAGTTGTACCTTAACTCCTTAAAATTGAGTGAATGAAAAGTACTGACCATACCAAGTGTTGGTAAGGATGTGGAGGAACTGGAACTCTCATATGCTTCTGGGGTAATGTGAGCTGGTGCAACCCCTTTGAAACACAGGTTGATAGTCCCTTACAGGTCTCTAGAGTGAGTCTGCTAGCAAGACGGTCTTCATAAGGTAACATAGTCAAAGAAACGGCATTCCATCACTGTTAGCATATTTTATTGGTTCGATAGAAGTCAAAGGTCCCACCCACATTCAGGGGGAGGGGATTTCACAAAGGTAAAACATCAGGGGCAGAAATCATGGAGGGGATAACTTAGAGCCTGTTCATCACAATTACATTCTATATTTATTCATTTAGTGGTTTATTATTTGCCTTCCTCACTAGATTATAAGCTCAAGAATATAGGACCTTATCTGTCTTGTTCATGACTATATCCTCAACACCTGGAACAATGACTGGTATATAGTAAGGGCCCAAGATATACATTTTGAATGAATAATAAAGGTTATTTTAAAAACTTTAATTGTGCTAGCTTTGTTCCTTTAAACAAACAAAAAATTACTGTACTGAAATATTATTCTGAGGTTTAAAATGTGATGATATCAGTGAAAGTGCTTTGAAAACTGTGTAAAACATTCTATAAATGCTAGGCACTATTCTTATTATGGTCTCACCCACTCACCTTCTTGGAAAACCATTGTGTTTTTGAAAACAAATTTTAAGTTAATGTTGCCCACCAAATAATTCCCATATTCTCTCCTTCTGGGCACACAGTAGGATTGCATTCCCAGGTTCCTAAAAGTGGTCATGTGACTAGAATTGGCCATTGAAAGGTGAGTGGGTGTGATGTGTGTCACTTCTGGATGGAAACTCTAAGAGCTGGTATGTATGATGACAGTCCTTATTCTCTTTTGCCATAGCCACCTGCAGTGTCTCCAATAGTAACTCCTTACTCCATCTCAGCGTGGGTCCCTGAATGCAAACAATGCCAAGAAGAGCTCCCTGCTGATTCCAAAAAAAAAAAAAAATGCAGGGAAAGCAAGAAATAGATCATTGTTAATTTAATCTACAGTTATTTGGGGATTTTTTGTTACTGTAGCATAACCCAGCCTATCCTAACTAATAGAGTAACTGATCTTCCCTGCATAAATAGCTCCATACTATTTTTTACCATAGAACACACCAAATAGAGTTGCTCACATGAGAAGCAGCCTGATTAAAAAAATCCATAACTCTTTTTTGAGACTGTGAGTTTGCTTTGTTCGTGATATCTTAACATGGTTGGTAGGTTGCACGGCCTCTCAATTTACATTGGCTTTAGTACTCTGAGGAAAGAATGACTAGCTGTTTCTTTAAAGTCTGTACTCCCTTTTCCTTACCACCCTCCCAAAGTAAATTTTAGGCATCCTTTCAATGGTCATATTAACCCTTTTGCTTCCAAACCCACAGCCCACTGGAGAATTGCATATTCCAAGTAACTCCACTGAATTTCAATGCCTAAAGTAGTTCTAAAAGGCATCTTGTCAATGAAAAACATCCCAGTTTATTTTACTGAAATACTAACAGAATTTCCCACTATAGTTTTTTAGTCTAGAAAAAATTCTAAACAAAATAAAAATCTTGGATCAGCAATAAGTCTGTCATCACTATTCTGGTTAAATTGTGAAGTACGGTCTTCCTGTTTTTAAACTCCAAGCCACATACTTTATCTCAAAGTATAAAAGAATCCATCTTTTATTGTGAACTATTTAAATAAGATTATCATTAAGCTTTGTCACTAAAGCTTTCAATTACTCTTATACTTTAGATATGTAAAAATGTTTAAAAAGTTCAAGTAAATTAAGGCACATTTTTTTTTTAAAAAAAGGGCACCTTATTTATTTTCTTAGGCATCACCCAGTATTTTAAGATCATCTCAAACATCTCATCATTTATCAGATGATGCTTCAGCTGTTTAACAAATGGAACTTATTATTATTTGTACAGAGTGAAGGGCTGGGAGACCAGACTCTGCAAAGCTCAGTTAACTATCATTGCACTTTATCCTAGATCAGTGGGACCTGGACAAGACTTATAAAATTTTGTTTCAATTGCAATTTCATATCCTAACCCCTTTCTCCTGCCACTCTCTCCTTTTGCTGATTCTTGTCTTAATAAAATCATGCAAATCAACCATCTTTCTTTCAAAATGTAGTTTTCCAGGAAACCTGACTTTCAATTAAGTAAGAGTTTTCATTAAAAGAGGATAGAATCAGCAAATCTCACCAGCATATTCTATTTTCAGATGTATCTGTTTCATGATGCTGGGGGCAATTAGACTGAATTTGGCCTAGTTGGAATTTTGGAAACCAAGACTGGTGGGGAAGATGGTGTATATGTGAATATCCCCTCATCCAGCTTTTGGCCTCAGTTGGAATAAGTCAACCCCAGAGTCATCCAAAAACTCGTCAGGGGTTGGCTTTGGGGTAAGAATGGCCGTTTCTCACTGTGGCCTTTGTGAGTAATACACCAGATTCATGAATACACATATGTATTATACACACATTCATTTTTATATCAATGGAAAATGCTTTCCAGATGTATGTTTAAGGTGATAGGCTTTGTGCTGCTGACTTTTTATTTTCTGTTAGGTCTCAGCTTAGCCCGGCACACAGCCTATTGTTTTTATATCAAAAAGACAGGTCTTACCTGCTTAATAAGCTGGAGGAATTCACAGCAACCTGGGGGAAACTGAAGGAATGTGTCTTTCTGATCCGATTAGAGAGATGTGGCCAGGTCCCCAGGGTTCTCAGGTTTAGCCATCTCAACCTACAATGTCACCCATTGTCTTCTGTAGCCGTGTGCTAAATGATTCAGGTTTCTCTACCCCCTCTGCTTTCGAATGTGTGCACGCCCAGAGGGCAGCTGACCACTAGACTTTTTCTGTTGGCTTTCTGGTCTCCTACTGTTTCTGGAAGGGTTTTTTAATGGTGGCCTTTGTAGGAGCATTGCGAAGAGAGTCACTGGTTTCAGTATTTCTTAGAGAAGTTTGTCCTCCCAAAGTTTGAAAAGTCTTTATTCTTTGGCTTCTGTGTGGCAGAGAGCTCTGGAGCATAAGCTTTACAGTCAGATGCCCGGCTTGGTTGTTTACCAGCTGTGTGACCTCAGCAAGCCCCTTAACCTCTCTGAGCTGTAGATGGCTCATCTGCACACTGTAGATCTTAACTCTTCATATCTCTGGGGTTACTGTGAAGATTAAAAGAGATGATGCGTGGAGAGCTCTTAGCACAGAGCCCAGACATAGCAAAACCCTTAATAAATAGCAGCTAATATCATTACTATTACTACTACTGTTATTATGATTTAACTTAAGCCTGGGCCCACACTGATTTTCCCATGGTGGTTCATGGTTTTAGAAGTGGGTGTGAACAAAACACCTTATGAAATCCTTTCTTGGACCTACCTTTAAGTTTCTCTTGAAATGTCCCCATTTGGGCACACCTCCCAGAGCCCTGGACAGAAACACTGTGTCCTAATATTCTGGAGCCACATCAATGACTTTGAACTCCAGGTAAGTTTTTTTTTTTTTTTCCCATCTGTTTTCCCCTTTTCTTTTTGGAAGAGCCTGTGCAGTTTTTGGCCAACCCCAAATCAGAAGCGTAAAGTGTGATACTGAGCTTCAGCAAAAGCTGGCTAAGGTTCCCGTTTGATGTGATCTTTCCTTTGTCCAGGGTGGACCCCAGCTGAGCACACACTAGGTACTCAATCAGTATGTGCTGAATGAGTGGATGGAGGAGAAAGGGTTTAGCTCATAGTCATTCTAGAGGAAGTAACAATACGACGGTGATAACGATACTACCACCATCAGTCGTCTTCTGGGCACTTACATACTCCACGTCAGGCACTAACTGAGTGCTGTATATGGATACTACCACCATCAGTCGTCTTCTGGGCACTTACATACTCCACGTCAGGCACTAACTGAGTGTTGTATATGGATTTTTTTTTTTTTTTCATTTATTTCTCGAAGCTTACCCTATGGAGTAGACACTGTGGTGCCCTTTTAAGAAATGAGGACATTGAGGTTTAGCCCAAGTCCCCATGAAGGTAAAGGGCAGAGCCCATATTTGGAGCTAGGATGTCTGATTAAGAGCTCTCGTATTTGCCTATCAGGTTGTAGGGTCTGCCTGACTCCATTGTCAACATGTTTCAGCTTTGAGCTGACCTCTTTGTGAAGTCCCCAGGGAACTGCCATGCTGCATTTCAGATTGGGATGACATAGGTGGAAGCGTGAAACTAGAGCAGCAACATTTCGAACCTCTCCTTTAAAGAAAGATAGGGATCTACTTGTCCATGAACAGATTGAATAGATCATGATCTAACAGAAGTCCAGGAAACCTTTAAAAGAAATGAGATAGGCCTGTACAAGTTTCTCCAATGATGTTATCCTTGTTTAACAATTACATACAGTTGTCTCTCAGTATCTGCAGGGGATTGTTTCCAGGACTCCCGGTGGATACCAAAATCTGAGAATGTTCAAGTCTTGTGTACTCATTTGTTTATATTTTTGGTGGCTGGCCAGTACCGGAATCTGAACCCTTGACCTTGGTGTTGTTATACTACGCTCTAACCAACTGAGCTAACCAGCCCGCCCCATCCTGCATATTTAGATACATGGTTGGTTGAATCCCTATATGTAGAATTCACAGAGCTGGCTACATTCACTGAAAAAAAACAAAAAAAATCCTCGTATAAATGGATCTGCATAGTAAAACCCTGTTGTTTAAGAGTCACCTGTACATTACATATCTGTTTCAATATATAGTACAAAAATATAAAGGTCTGTATGATACATAAACCCATGTTTGAGAGTTGGTGAAATTTGATATGTTTTTTAGTTTTAAAAGTTACATTTATATTTATTATTTTCATTTAAAGTTTATTTGTATTTTTTAAATTAAAAAAAATAAATTAAAAGCACAGATTTATAAAGTGAAGACTTCCTTCTTCCCCTTTTCACCTGGTTCTTCTCCCCCAGGGTAACCAAAAGTTTCCATTTCTTGTGTGTCTTTTTAGAAAGTATCAATTATCAAACACTAATCAGGAGAAAGATAATTTTCCTCTCAATGAATATCTGTTCGGTAACCATTGTTTGAGTTGTTGAAAAGCATGGTTTTAAAAAATTGAATAAATGTAGTAAAAAAAAAAAATGACCAATTAAGGGCACAAATATTATCCCCACCCTCCGAACCCGTCTTAGACCCCAGCTTCAAAAGCAGATGCTAAGAAAGTATCTGCTCTAACTAGGACAGCTAACTGTATTCTTTAGTTCTCTAATAGCTACAACAGTTGATCCTTCAACTGGAGTGAAGGAGAAAATCAGAAAATTGTGGCGAGGCCTTTGATCTCCGCCCCATCACCTCTGTTGGTCTCCATGGTAACCACCATGCCCAAGTGGTGGAAAATGAGCCCCATTGTTCCTTCCTCCCCACCTTCATTCCATCGTAACAGCCCAGGCCTTGCGTGCATTCACGAGCCAGGAAGACATGCGGGCAGATAAAGTGACTCACCTCTCTCTCTATTCTTTTCATTCCTTTCTTGCCCTGCCCTCCCTACAAGATGCCACCATTGCTCCCAGGGTCCTGGGACCAAGTCTCAGTTATCCATGTGGCTAAGCCCTGTGACTCTGGATGGAGAGTCACTTTGCACCTGAGACCCTCAGTTCTTTCATCTGTGAATTGGGGGAAAAAGTGATACCTACATCCTAGGGTTGAAATCTAAATACCTTCAAAGCACAGTGGCTGGCACAATTAATCACAATGATGTGTCCTTATTAAGAGAGAGCACGTGGGGGGTCTGGGCAACTTCCCTAGACATTGTATTGAGGCATTGACCTCGAACAGTGATTTTTTTTTTTTTTTTTGGTGGATTTTATCTCCAAATTGAAATTTTGGTCTAATTCAGTAACAGACACTAAGTCATTTGAGTTTTTCTCAGTGGAGCAGTTTTGGTTGGCTGATGTTTTCAGGGTGAAAGTAGCCATTAAGAGTAAGGTAAAGTAATTAGGGGGAAAATGTATTCTTATATAGTGTCCTAATGAAAATCTATTTAGGATATTAAGATTTTCATCTGTTTTTATTTTTATTTTATTTTTTTTATTGTAACATAGTTGATTGTACATATCTGTGGTGTGCAGAGTTGAATATCAATACCTGTGTGCCATATGTGATGCTCAAATCAGGATAATTAGTATATTCAACATTATACAAGGTAATTGTTTTTCATGGCCCTTTACCAATTCCTCCCTTACCCCTTCTGCCTCCCCCTTTCTCATTTCCTGTAACCTCAGTTCTGTTCTCTCCTTTTGAAAGTTCAATGTATTATTGTGATTGTGGTATCTTTCTTTCTGTTTTTTTTTTTGTTGTTGTTGTTATTGTTGTTGTTAATTGTTTAGCTCTCACTTATGAGTGAGGACATGTGGTATATTCTTTCTGTGCCTGGCTTATTTCACTTAACATGATTTTCTCCAGTTCATCCATGTTGCTGATCTTTTATCACCAAGCTTGGTCTTATTTACTTATTTATTTTCTGTTTCTGGTTTGATGAATGACCTTTCTCTTTGACATGTGCACCCCTTGGGTGTCTATGTCCAGTAATCCCATCTGATCATGCTTTCTTTCACCTTCATGCCCTCGCATGTGCTGTTTTCTTTACGTTGAATGTCCAGTCCTGTGCCCTCTTCCTTGGTCTCAGCTGAGATGTCAACTACAGGGTTCATACTTGATTCGCTAAGACACCACCTTAGCTGCTCTCATATCTTAGTATGCATCACATTGTATCACCATGGCACATTTTCTCACCTGTAACTGCCTCACTCAGTTTGTGAGCACCTGGAGAGGTAGGCCTGTGTTTTGTTCAGAGCTTAATTCCCTAGCAGAGTGGCCCTTCTAGAGCATTCTCAGTAGATGTTTGGATACATTTATTTAACAAATATTTATTGAGCAACTACTATGTGTTGGGCACTACAGTCATGAACAAAACAAAGAAGATCTTACCCTAGGGCATTTATGTTCTAATGTGGGTAGTAGACGTTGGTCTCTTAGAAGTCCTGATCATCAGCAACATGGAACTTCTTATAGTTCTCTGGACACCCTTGGGACTATGATCTCTATGTGTTTGCCTGTGTTATTCCCACGGCCTGTAGCACCCTTTCCCCAATGTTGCTTAACCCCCACACCAGAGCTGGGGAATAAATCCCTGTGGTAAATCACTGCATCTGTGATTCCCTGGCACTTTGAAAACTCCATCCAGTCTGTGGGTGTCCACTAGAACGTGGGCCTCCAGAGAGTCAGGAGAATATCTCCTCCTTTGACCTCTGCAGCTCCAGGACGCAGGCCAGGGCTTGGCACTGAGGAAGTCCTTAGCAAACACATGCTAAAGAACCAGTGAAATTATGTTCTCGCTCTTCCTGCTTCTGGCTAAGGAATGATTTAGTTTCTAAGGGGCCTTTTGCACAATTCTGATCTCATCCACTGCTTGGATGATGTGATTAATTTAACTCTCAGAGACTGGAGAGTGGAACTTGGCCAGGGCCTCTGGGATTATCCAGAAACATGCTTTTCTAGAAGCGCCAAGTGACCTGATAGGCCTTACAGGGCCCATTGATGCTAAATAGAGTGTACATTGTTTATTAACAATATTGATTGATTTTTCTGTCAAAAGAGGCATTCTTTTCCCACATAGAGTGTTTAAATTAAGTTTTGTTGAGAAACGAAATTTTATGCCATAGATGCACAACTGCTATTACTTTGGGGAAGAGGGAATTATCCAAGGTTTGAGGGGAGGTGGAGATGGTTGTCAAATGGGAAAGGAGAATAGCAAGAGAAAAATCTGGACAGGCAGCCTCCTTCCTGGGCAGGCTCTATGAGTGGTCACACTCTTTTGCATGATTACATTTAATGAAGGCCTCACTGGCTGGCTGGTCATGCCTCTTTTCCATGATTATGATTCTGGAAGGGAGCACTCTGAAGAATCCAGGACTCCTGAATCATGTTCCAGTGCTCTTTTTTTTTTTTTTTTTTCCCAACCCCGTACAGTCTTTCAATGCCAGGGCATGATTCTAGAAATTGCTTTCTTTTTGAGTCAAAGATTGTTTTATCAAACCAGTCGTGGAAAGAAAAAATAAATTTTTTTGAGAGCCACAGATTAAGCTCACTGAATTCCTCTTGTGCCTTCTATAAAATTCAGGTTTACCTTAGGGGTAGGAGACTCAAGTATCTGCTAGAGTTGGGCAGGTAGCACAAATGAATGAAGCTGATGTATTAGGCAGGATCCCAGCAGGAAACAGATGGCACCCTCCAACAAAGCCATCTGGGGGAGGTTACTCAAGGGACTGTTTACAAATGTCTAGGCAGGATGTAGGGAAACTAATAAGGTAGAGGGAAATCAACAAGGTGTAGTGAAAATACCCTGAGGCTAGTAGCCCCTGGGAACAGTTACTTACCCTGTACTGAAAGAGACATTACTGAAGAGGGCAATTCTATGGAAGGTCCTCAAAAGGAACAGCTCTGACCTTGGGACTCAACCAACTTGCAGAAACTGAGAGACCCCACAGGGAGCATGCTGGGGAATCCATACCCCAGCCTCACTCGCTCACATTTCTATTTCCTCCCTATGTCTCCTATTGGCCAAGTTCAACTGGAAGCCAAAG
The DNA here is from genome assembly GCF_000696425.1 of Galeopterus variegatus. Classification (NCBI taxonomy): domain Eukaryota; kingdom Metazoa; phylum Chordata; class Mammalia; order Dermoptera; family Cynocephalidae; genus Galeopterus; species Galeopterus variegatus. Next base: position 84,021 of record NW_007733725.1, on the reverse strand, counting down.
GAGGGACCCATAATGATCCATAAAGTCAATCTTCAGGGACAGAAGGCAGGGTGGAGAAGAGTGAAGAATGGGTTTGCAGTGACAAATGGAAGATGTTTAACATGGTGTATAGAACAGGTTTCACTTTCACAAAGAAATATATCCCTTTAAAAAAACAAAACAAAACACTGTTGTCTACTTTAATCTCTCTGTCTTAGTTTCCCATTTTCTAAAATGAAATAATAGTGATAACAATGATGATAACACCCATTACCAACCCTCAGAGTTTTGACATAAGAATTAAATGAATTAGTTCATGTAACAAACTTAGAATACCCCAGGTAAGGGCTAGCTTTTTTTTTTTTTTAGTTATTATACCACCACGATCCCTTGTTTCTCTACTTTTGAAAGAGACATGGGTACAAGACCCATTTTACTGTCCATTTGATTCTTCTATAAGTAAAACAACAGCGAGAGCTCGGTCATAAAGAGCAATTGACACTGAGACAGTGTAAGGAGCAACAGGGAGTGGTGAGGACTGTGGCAAAGTACAGAGTTCCATCTCAGAGGACTGCCCATGACTCAGCTCTAGCTGATTATGATGTTGTAGAAATGTAGGCATAGTGCTGCCAGAACTTCTAAGTTTTCAAGAGAAGCTAAAAACTGGATTATTTTTATGCAAAAATCTTCTGATCTTTAAATATTGGTGGCAAATGTATCAAATTTTTAAAATATATTATGTGCATCAACACTCTGTGAGCCAAAAAATTTAAAGGGGAAAAAAAACAAAAACAAAAACAAGTCTGAGGGCTGTATCCAGTTCACATGTAGCCAGTCGTGATCTTTGGTTTAGCTTACGCCTGCTGCCAGAGGAAGCTGCTGGCTTCTCAAGGTAGAAACAGCATGACCTCGATCTCTGTCAGGGGCCTCTTTAGTGAGACCAGAGAAAAGATAGAGCATTGCTGACTGAAAATATGATAAATGCTGGGGGAAAGCAGAGGAAGGGGAGATGTTTGGTGGACAGTGGGGTCAGGGGGGAGTGAGGGTGGGCTTGGTCGCTCTGTCACTAAAAAGAGATATGAAGTGGATTTTTTAGGAAGCAAGTGTTGGGTCTAAATCAAAATTATTTGCCAAAGGTAGCCAGAAGCCTAGTCTTGTGTGGATGACTCCATGATGTGTTTTTCTTTTTCTTTTTCTTTTTTTTTTTTTTTCTTTGTCCAGAGTTTTTTAACATTCTTTTCAGGGGAGAGGAAGTTATGACCTGACTGTGATATTACATAAATTCATGGAATTAATATCAGCTTGCATCCCGTGATTCTTCTTGGGAGAAGCCAGGCTGCAAGCCTCACTACCCCATGTTTCAGGGCTGTCCCATGTAATACACCCCCGGAGTGGGTTCAAGTTCTCCTCCTGCTTCCTTCCCTTACAAAAAAACTCAAATATTTTTGCCGACTTGAATTCCCCATCTTGGGAGACAGAGCAGGGCACACAATCACGTATAGAAATCCTTCCCCGCACGCACATCTGTTATACACATTGCCACGGTGTACTCTGGTTGTTCAACAATGAGCAGAATTATTTCCTCTCATTACTCCCCATGTCGCTTCAAAACCGCACTCGGAAAAAGAAAACCACTGAAGGGGTCTCAGCCAATTAAACTGCCTCACCAGCCCAACTTTCCAAACAGGAGTTCGGGGGTGGTGGGGAAGGGGGAGGTGTTGGGGTTCAGAGGGGCAGAGGTTGCTGTGTGGAAGGAAATAGAGCCAGCACTGGGATGGATTCCTTTCTTTCTGTGTGTCTTTGTGTGTCTCTGTGTGTGTGGGTGCATGCATGTGTCTGTACATATGTCTATGTGTGCATCTGTCTGGTTGTCTGTGTTTTTGTGTCTATATTTGTCTGAATGTCTATATGTGTGTGTTTGTCTGCCTGTCTTTGTGTCTGTCTGTGTGCTGTGTGTCTGTTTTAAATAGCACCCACTTAGCAAATATTTGCACAATGCCAGTCCTCGTGCCACATGCTTTTTTATTCTGCATATGTGGGCATTGCTATTTAATCTTTACAGCAACCACACAGCAGTAACTATGATCTTAATTTTACAGATGAATAAACTGGGGCTTGCTCATTCATTTATCCATTCATTCAGATATGTATTCAGCATCCCCGGGTGCCAGGCACTGTTCCAAGCACAGGGAAATGGCAATAAAGGAGACCCACAAAGCCCCTGCTGGCAGGGGGATCATGTCCGAGTGGGGAGAGACACATTATAGACTAGTCAACAAACAAATATTATTTCAGAGCTACTAAGTGGTGGAGCTGTAATGTGTTCATGGAACTTGTTAAGGGTCAGATTGTCAGCTCAAGCTCTGAGCTAGAATTTGAGAGATGTGGGGAGGTACCATGGTTAGCTTAACCCCTTTGCAAAGGACACATCTATGCCAGGTGAAAAGAGTGCCCAGTTTTGAATTTTCCCTTTGAAAGTCACCTTAGCCATTTGCTTGTAGGAATGATGTACCTTTCAGAGTTTGGGGACATGCAAAATGACACCCCTCCGTATGGTTGGGGAGAATGAACTAAGAGAGACCCACTTTGTACCTCTTTCTGCATATGCAGTGGCTGTATTTATTGAAGATGCAGACCATTCTTTTGCTGTCCTGAATTAAATCAGGATGCCACTGTGGGAGGGCGTGGGTCTGGGCATTGCACAGACTTAGGTCAGAACACTGGCTCAGCCACATATGGGCTGTGTGTCCTTGGGTCAAATGATCTGAGAATTGGGCTTGAGGAAGGTACAGACACTCGAGATAAAGCAGGGAGGCCTGGACAGGAACCAGGTTTGTTTTCAGTTGAGTCATGCTGAGCTGAGCATTCAGCTCCCTTGGGGCTGGTTCACACCACAGAATTCTCTCACCAGGGAGAAAAACCAGCAGTGTATGTCAACAGCAAGAAGCAAATATTTATTGTGCTTTTTTTACGTGCTAGGGACTAGATGCTAATTCTGCACATGCTGTGTCCCTCTGAAGGAGGTATCACTAAGCCTATTTTACACATGGAACAGCTGAGGCTCAGAATGGTTCAGACACTTATCCAAGGCCACACAGCTAGTAAGCCATAAGTGTGGTTTGCAAGCACATGTCTCTCTGGCTTTGAGAATAACACTTGTCACCATAACAGTTTCACCTGGGAAAGTAGATGGGAACTAAGGGAGTGTGGAGAGGGCTGGCTATGGGCAGGAGAAGTGAAGTAGGGTGGGCTAACAGTTAGGACCATAGCCTTGGGAGAGGGCCTATCAGAAGCCCTGAGTATTCAGACAAACAGAAAGGTACTCATGTGCCATTGAGGGAAGACCAGCGGGGAGGAAGGAGTTTAGAGGCTACTTGGGCATTTCCTTCAGACATTCAAGACTTTTTCCTGACTCCCAGAATGCACTACAGAACACTGCCACCTTGCTTTGCTTTGGTAGACCTGGGGATTGTGGAGCTGGGAGTTTAATACGGAAACCTGGGCACAGGAATCCACAATGAGTTCTGGTATCATCTCTTTTCTCCAGGGAACAAACCAAGCAGAACATTCACGGAGGCAGATGGATCTGTATTTCTTGTGAAGTACCAGGAATTAGGCACCAATTTCTTGATTAGGTCTAAAGGGGAGGAAAGCAAGCTCCCCTTCCTCTTAGAGCCACTCAAGATATTTAAGGTAGTGAGCCTCCTGGCCTGAGAGGCAAGTAAGCAGAGGCTGCACTAGTACATGGAAGGGAGTCCTCCCTTGGCTAAGAGGTTGGACTAAATAATATCTGAAGTTCTTTTCAATGCCCAATTCCAAGTTTCTGTGACATTAAGGAGTTGATTATACTCAGGGCCAATCAACTGAGATATACACAGCATCTTTCACTTCCTCTCAGGCTTAAACACTCAAGAATCACCTGGCAAGTTTTTTTGGTTGTTTGTTTCTCTCTGAGTCTCGATAACTTCTTTCTTTTTTTGTCTAAACTCTAGCACAAATGTTATCATATTCAACCAATGAGACATTTGATTTACAGAGATAGTACAACAGAGTGGTTCTGAGCCTGGGTTAAAATCCTGCTCTACAACTCACTAGTGCTTAAATCTCTCTGAACCTCCATTTTTCCATCTGTAAATGGGGCTAATAATAAACCTTCAGCATAGTATCGATATGGTGGTTGAATGAGATGCTCCTTGTAAAGCAATTATCATAGTACCTGACACAGAGTATGCACTTTATAAATACTAGCTATTATCATTTATTCAACAGATATTAACTGAAAGCCAATTGTCAAACCTGGGGAATGATGGGTAGCGTGTAGAAAGCAATAAGACCCTTTTGTTACCAAAACCCTTATCTTCCTACCTAAGGGGGCATCACTATGGACAGAGGAAAAGGCAACGGTCACATCCCTCCTCTCAATTTTCAAAAAGTCTTCCCACGAGGTAACATTTGGATGAAACCCAAGGCTCGGGTGATGGTTGGCCTTTGATTTTATCAGAATCGGCCTTTCCCCACCAGCCTGCACATGCTATCGATATATAACATAGCGTTATTTATTACTTGTTGAATAGCCACAGTCTGTTCAGCCCTTTACAAGAGATAAAGAAGATAAGCTCTGGGCGCCCAGGGAGTTTGCAATTTAAGTTACTCAGACTCAAAATGCACTAGCTGAGACAGGGTTTGGATGCCTTTGGCATAGCGTCTCTAAGCTCATTTATTTCTCTCATAAAGAGGAAGATTAAGTGAGAGGATGAGCTTGAACCTCAATATAGAAGAAACAATAACAGCACATGCTATTAAAATTAAAAAAGAAGAACTCTTTCTAAACTCTAAACCATGGAGCAGTAAGTTGTCACAAACCACAACACTGAAGAGGTTTTGGTTTCCTGTCCTGCTTTACAGTCTCCAACTTCTAAACTTTACTGTCCTCTTTATTTACCATATGGGGGTGGGTGAGGGAGAAAGATGGCTTTCTAAAGGTGGAGAAGGAAATACAGATGCTGTTTTGTCTGGAAGGTTTGTGCCTTTAAGGTCTTAGGATTCCCCTCTGTTCTGGAATTTTATTTCACGACCCTGTTAAACCCTTTTTCTCTAACTGTGGTCTTTGCTTTGTGTGATCATGAAGGTATGTCCATAAGAGATCATTAGTTCATCACCATTTTGTTTCAAGAAAGAAGACAGATTCCCATGGACCCAATTAGAGAAGTATCTAGATGTTTGTTAGCAATGTAGCAAATGTGGTAAATTTGGCCCAAAGTTGCAGGGAAATGGAAAGTTTTTACACACTAAGTTCATCTCAAATGGAAGATTCCCTCCTTGTGGTCAGTCTGATCCCTCACCCAAGAGAGAATCTTCAGCGTTACCCTAGAGTCTTAATTACTCAGTTTTTCTCATATCCATCAAATCATGATGCTTGCATCCTGGGGAGCCTCTAATCCTTCCTCTGTGCATCCTGGTCCAGGCCACCGTTCCCTTTTCTTTGGAAGACAAGAATGACTTCCTCACTAGTCCCCTTCTCTCACTGCTTTGTTTTCTGTTGATTTTTATTTTTTATTTTTTATCATTCAAATATTGTACATATCTTATTGTACTTGGACATACATATAGCAAAGCAGACCTGGGAAGGGCAGCTCCATAATGTTTTCACAGAATGAAACCAGAATGTAACCCAGAAACTCAACATCCCCAGCTCCCCAGCATCTTCCACATCCCTCTTCTCAGTCAATACCCTCCCCCACCCAAGGGTAACTGCTATCTTGGCTTCTTACACATGGTTAGAGCTTTACCTGGTTTTGAAGCTTATATAAAATGGGACCATTTAACATGTATAGTTAGTTCTGCTTCAATGCTTGTTTTGAAAATGCAATTTTTTTTCCAGCATGACTGATATATTAGGGAGCAATTTGAGTATAAGGCAGATTTTGCATTTACTTATGCATGATTTTGTTGTGAGAAACACTAAATAAATGTAGAAAACTGCACCCAGCTGAACTGAGCCACAGAATAATACACAAAATGCACATCCTCAAACATTTACCGGCTGCCTCAGTTCACCGTGTCTGTAATGAGACATACCCATTCACATCTGGTGTTACAACTTTCTGATTTCAGACAACCTCCTTCTACCACATCACAAAAACTCACAAGCCGCAACCCTCCTGATGTCCACCTCCACAAGCAAACTTCAGGACTTTTCTAAAATTCTCTATTTATTGCAGTACTTATGCTTAAAAAAAAAAAAAAATTCAACACGTGTAAAACTGTGTTATTGTTTTTATTACTTCCTTATTTTTTAAAAGTGTGTCACTGACAAAGTTTTTGAGTGTTGTTCTCCTGACCTTATTTTCCCCTAAACCCTGTGGTTTTCATTGAGCGATTTTGCATAGCATGGTGATTTTTAGGTACACATGTCATGTCATAGCAGAACTTACTGTACTCTTTTGTGCCTGGCTTCTTTCTTTCAGCACATCTCATGTTTGTGAAATTCATCTATGTTACTGCACATAGTTGTGGACAGCTCATTCTCAGTGTTGCAGTTTACACCCTTGGATAAGGATAACACAATTTATCCATTCTGCTGAGGCTGGGCATTTGGATTATTTCCAGTTTGGGGCTATTTCAAATAGTACAACTATAGATGTTTGTATATGTGTCTTTTGGTGAACATATGCTCGCATTTTCTTGAGTGTCTACTTAGAAGTAGAAGTATTGGTGTGGTCTCGGTGTAGGGGTACGTTGAGCTTTAGCAGAAACTGCCAGTTTTCCAAAGCAGCCGAATCAATCACCCTCCCACCAGAAGGTCATGAGATGTCCTAGGTTTTCCATTTATTTGCCAACTGTGATATAATAAAAAATAAATATTTGGTCTTTGTCTCCAGTTCCTGGCACACAAGTCCTAGGACTCTTGGGACCTCCAGAGTAATGAGAGTGTCCTTCATATGCTAATGTAATGAGATGACTGGTGTGGGGGCCCTTAGTAGCTTCAGGATGGGGCCTGGTCACCAGAAAGACAAAGGCATGAGTAAAGAGTTGGAACTCTATGCCCCACTCCCTGACCTCCAGGGACAAAAGGGGCTGGAGATGGAGTTCAATCACCAGTGGCTGATAATTTAATCAGTTATGCTTCAATCAATCATGCCTATGTAAGAGAACCTCCATAAAATCCCCTAACCAGCAGAGTTTAGAGGGCATCCAGGTTGAACACCTCCAGGGCTTGCCCAGAGAGGACAGGGACACTCCATGCACCCCTCCCCCATATGTCACCCTACTCATCTCTTCCATTTGTCTGCTCCTGAGTTATATCCTTTATAATTAATCTGTAAATGTAAGTAAACTGTTTTCCTGAGTTCTGTGAGCCATTCCAGGAAACGATTGAAACTGGGGTGGGGTGGGTGTGTTGCGGAACCCCCCGATTTGTAGCCACATAGGACAGAAGTGAGGGCAACCTGGGGACCCAGAACCTGTGACTGACGTGTGATGTGAGGCTGTCCTGGGGGACTGAGCTCTTAAACCTGTGCAGTTGGACGCTAACTCCGGGAAGTAAGTGTTAGAACGGAGCTGAATTGTAGTGAGAGCTGCCCTCTTTATTCCTTTGTCTCCCTCATCAGTTTTTCTCCTTTGCTTCCTTTCATTAGGAAAGTCCCACTGTGATAGCAACGGAGGCCGAATTCCCAATGAATCCAGACTAGTTTCTGCCGACCAGATGGGGAAGTTTGTGCACTAGTCTCAATTCTGCCCAAACTTTCAACTTCTGATGACATGAGACCAACTCCCCTTTATTTTAATCCTTAGATCTACACCTCCAAGAGAATACGGAACACATGTAAGGTGCATGACACCACAATGCGCACACGTGCTCGTCCCCACTTGAATATGCATAAGAAGAACCAGCCCTTGTTGAATATGTATGAGTTCCTGTAGCTGGACTCTTAAAAGTTGTAACTTCGGCCTACTCTCGGAGCTTGGCTTATCTGAGATCAACCTCCCTCCTGTCTTACAAAACCCCCAATAAAACTTTTTTCTGTTAAATGCTGATTGCTTGCTGTCTTTTGTGTTTCTATTGGCATATTTAACAGATAAAGACTCTGCAGGTGTTTACCCACGACTCAGTAGGACACCACCCAGTTAGAGTCCTGAGAGTTGGAGAATTGGTTGGTGTGAGAAAAAAACCCACACACTTGGTGTAAGAAGCTTTGTAAGAACAGTTCACCAACACTTGATGTTATCAGATTTAAAGACTCTGCAGGTGTTTACCCACGACTCAGTAGGACACCACCCAGTTAGAGTCCTGAGAGTTGGAGAATTGGTTGGTGTGAGAAAAAAAACCACACACTTGGTGTAAGAAGCTTTGTAAGAACAGTTCACCAACACTTGATGTTATCAGATTTTACTTTTCATTTTATTCATTCTGATGGATGTCTTGCTTTTACTCTTGACCCCTCCAATCCTTCACTCTATCCAAAAGCCAGAATGAACTTAAAATATGCAGCTCTAATCATGTCACTTCCTTATTAAAAACCCTCGGTCACTCTGTATTGCCCTTAGGATACAGTCCAGCCCCTGTAGAATAGAAGCCCTGGCTTCAGCCTCTTCTCCAACTCATCTCCTGTAACTCTCCTTCCTGCCTGTTTTACTCCATCCTGCCCGGATTCCTTTAGATTCCTTGAACATGCTTTGGCTCTCTCTTGCAGCTGGATCTTAGAAATACTGTTCCTTTTGCCTGAAACACTCTCTGTCTGACCTGCTCCTTCCTTCATAATGAACTTCTTCTCTTTTTGTTTTTTATTTCCCACCCTCTTTTTTGTTATTTTTGTTGTTGTTATTGTTTTTGGCAGCTGGCCAGTATGGGGATCCAAACCCTTGACCTTGGTGTTATCAACACCATGCTCTCCCAAGTGAGCCACTGACTAGCCCTATAATGAACTTCTGATCATTTTTCAGGTCACATCCTAAAAGATGCCCCCTTCAGTAGGACTATAACTGACCTGGCTTAGAGCAGGAGTTGACAAACTAAGATCTGTGGGCAAAATTCAGCCAACTGCCTGTTTTTGTCAAGTTTTATTGAAACACAACTCTGCCCATTCATTTACATGTGTCTTAATGGCAGAGTTGAGTAGTTCAGACCGAGACCATGTGGCCCACAAAGCTTAAAAAAATTATTATCTGTTCCTTTGATGAAAAAGTTTGCTAATCCCTGGGTTAGATGAGCCGGTATATATGCTCCAACAGCACCCTGTACTTTGGAAACCTTCGGTACACGTGATTCTGTTTAATGTCTCTCTTCCTTCCTGGAATTTAAGCTCCAGCAAGAAGGGACATTCCTTGTTCTCTGCTATAACCTTGTCTGTCAAGCATAGTCAACATATAATCAATGTTTATGGAGAAATAAATTAGTCCACCACTGTCCATTGCTAAGGCATATATGGATAGTTGTCTTTCCAATATTCTTTCTCCTCAATTTCCTTATAAAGGGGACCCATATTTTATGTGAGCAGTAAGACACCAACCAAGAAGCTATGTTTCTCAGCTTCCCTTGCAACTAAATGTGTTATATGAGTAAGTTTCAGCTATTGATAGGTAAGTGGACATGTGTGTAGTGCCTGAGAAGACTAAGAGAGTTGACTCAGCTGATAACTGCACCCTTCCACCCTGCCCCCCATTTCATGCACCTGCAATCTGGAATTTGTATATAATGGCTGGTGCTCCAACACCTACCTTAAACTATGAAGTGAGGAAAAAGATAGAAGGTGGAGGAAAAAGATAGGAGTCTGCCTCTGCCTACCTAAAACTTGTTAGAATTGTGATGTTATCCCTGACTGTCCACGTCAGGAATTGTTTATGACAGAAAAAGTGAAATGCTTAAGCGTTTAAGCCACCGTAGTTGGGCTTAAGTGGCTAACCAATATAACTAAAGATCTTATTTTCCTTGATCTCTCTCTCTCACCAGCTCAGATTGCTCCCTTTGGTAAGACCAACCCAAACATGTCCTACCTTTTGTAATAATTTTTCCAGACTTCCATCCTTGTCTGATACTGCAGTTGAGCTCTGATGTCGCAATTCACCTCTGTCTGACAAACCACCAGCAATTGACCTTCATTTTCTTAATCTCATTTAAGTCTTCAGTTTTTGATACCTTGTCTCTTCCTGTCTTCTGGAACACACAGCATTTTTTAGAAAAGTGTTGCTAATCTTTTCAGGATAGGTACCAAAATTTCTCCTCCTTTAGCCTTTATTTTTTTATTTGTCTGAGAGAAAGTTATTGACCTATATTATGTGCCAGGCATTGTGCAAAACACAGCCTTCAAGGGGCTTAGTTCTAATATCCCAAGTGGACAACTATTTCTTTCTCTAAAAAATTCCTTTATCTATCTATCTATCATCTATCTATCTATCTATCTATCTATCTATCTATCTATCTATCTATCTATCTATCTATCTATCTATCTATCTATCTATCTATCTATCTATCTATCTATCTATCTATCTATCTATCTATCTATCTATCTATCTATCTATCTATCTATCTATCTATCTATCTATCTATCTATCTATCTATCTATCTATCTATCTATCTATCTATCTATCTATCTATCTATCTATCTATCTATCTATCTATCTTCTATCGATCAATCGATCGATCGATCGATCATCTATCTATCATCTTTCACTATTTACCTATCTATTTATCTATTTATCTGTCAAGACATTGAGTAGTACATGTAGTAAGAAAGAGGTTTCAAAATAGGAATACATTTGCAATGAAAAAGCATAAATGACAACATGACTTTATTCAGGGGTTAGCAAACGAGGTCCTTCAAACCAAAGTCTATTACCTGTTTGTAGGACTCAAGAACTAAGAATCGTTTTTGATTTTTATCTTTTTAAATTGTTGGGAAAAAATGAGAATAATATTTTGTGACACATAAAAATTATAAGAAATTTAAATTTTGGTGTTCATAAATAAATGAACACAGTCATTTACATATCATTTATAACTGCTTTTGCACTACAGCAGCAGAGTTGAGTAGTTGTGACAGAGACTATAGAACCCACAAAGCCTAAAGTTTTATTTTTTGGCCCTTGATAGAAAAACATTTCTGACCTCAACTTTAATGCAATCCCTTCTCTCCTTAGCCCCAAATCAGGTGGGAAAAAGATCACAGGGTTTGGCAAAGACACTAAGACACCTAATGGTGAGAGATTTTTGTAGTGAGTAGATATTTTTCCATCATTTGATTTCCCACTTCTACCTTAAAACCTACTAAGAAGTAAGATGATCACTCTTAGAGTCCTCACCTGGAAAAATGCAAGTGAACGCCCCCCTGCCCCCCCGCAGTGAGCTACGATTCTCTCAATGGGGATAAGACATGGCCCCAGGGAAAAACTGTAACTCAAGGACTTATCTCTTTACCATCATCCTTTCCAATGACTCACATAGCTCAAGCAAACCTTTGGTTGGTAAGTTCAACAACAAAAGGCATATCTAATTGGTCAACACCTGAAGTGGGGACACAGAGGAAACCCAGGCTCTTGCTCATCCCCAGCTGTGGGTGCTCTGAGGCCGAGTGTTGCAAGCACACCAAGTGTTTGCAATGTCAAAGTCCCTGATCATAGCCTCGATCCAAAGGAACTCGGTGTTTTTCACTGTAATTGAGGTTGATTTGATTTATATTTACCCTTTAAGGTCAGGGAAACCTGGACCTAACATCAATCCATCTGTTCTTGCCCTAAGCAGTTTCCAATCCCCCCTCAGTGAATGTAAATGGTCCATGGATCCTTCATTCTCCTCTCATCTTTATTTTGTTCTTGCCACTGGGCCAAGCCAGAGCAAATCCACACTAAGCATACAAAATTTTTCATCATTGTGTCAGCCTAATTCCTCTACTATTATGGCCTTCTGCTTTGATGGTCTTTGATATTGTCGTCATGATTTTGGTAACATTGTGCACTAGTAAAACCTAGAATATCTTTTTAAAAATAACTTCTTTGCTTCAACTCTGCCAAAATAAATGAAGGGCCTGTTTTAATGAACTAGTTTGCTTGGAACAGCAAGCACATATATTAATGAAGAGAGACCAGGGAAGAAGATGCTTTAAGGGGAGAGTGGAGTGAGAAACATTTCATCATTTGTTAAAATGGGATTTCTGGCCCTGGGGTTCAAAATAAATATTACATAATGATGAATTCATTCTGTCTATAAAAGACTTAAGACACAAAGAAGAATATTGAGTAAAATGTGCAGTGGTCACACTTCAGCCCCCACCCCTACTTCCTCTTCTCCCCCCTGAAGGCGACTTTGTCAACAGCTGGGTGTGTAACTGTGAGCTCCTGTTTCTGTGATCGATTTTTTTCCCCATGGATTGTTTCTTATTCTTGCCACAATGAACAACACTGCTATACACATCTTGTAAATATGTAAGTAGTTTTTCAGGTTAGACTCCTAGAGGTGGAAATGATGGGTCAAAAGATATGTACATTTTTTTTTTTCTTCCTTTTTGTCTTTTTTCGTGACTGGCAACGGATCGCAACCCTCAGTGTTGCGCCCGTACCGGACCGGGACCAGCAACGGGATTGCAACCTCGCTCAGCCAGTGAGCGGCCGGTCTGTATGTGGGATCCGAACCCTCGGCAGGAGCACTGCCGCGCTTCCCAAGCGGCGCACTGTAGCAGTGCGCCACCGGGCCAGCCCAAAAGATATGTTCATTTTGATAGAGAACTGCCAATTTGCTTTCCAGAAAAGTGTTTCTAACTGAAACATCCAATAGTGGTTTGTAAGGGACATACACGCACCAGTTTCCCTGCACTTTCACCAATACTGGATGTTATTAATTTTACAAAATTTTTGCCCCTTGGGCAAAGAAGTATAGCTCATTATTATTTTTTTAAATGTCAAGTTTATTAAGATATTATTAATAAACAATAAAATTTACTCTTTAAAAAATGCAGTTTGATAAATTTGATGTGTCCATCTAGCACTGCAATAAAGAAATAGAACATTTCTACCACCCAAAAATGTTCCCTTGTGCTCCTTTGTAATCAGTTCCCTCCTCTGAGAATCATTCATTTGTTTTCTCTTCCTTTAGATTTAACTTTTCCAGGATGTCGTATTAATGGAAATTATATTATGTAGTCTTTGATGTGTGGCTTCTTTCACTTAATATAATGAATGCTTTGGGATTTATTTACATTTTTTAAATATTTTATTTTATTTTATTTTGTCGATATACAATGTGGTTGATTATTGTGGCTAATTATATTTACATTTTTCTATGTGGCAATGGTTTGTTGGTTTTTATTATTTGTTTATATGGTTATACCACAATGTATTTATTCATTCATTAGTTGATAGACTTTTGGGTTGTTTCAATAGTGTGGAGTATTGTAAACAATTATGCTGTAAATATTCATATTTAGGTTTTTGCGTGAACATGTGTTTTAATTTCATTTGGGCAAATCCAAGGAATGGAATTTCTGGGTTATATTTGTTAGTATATAGCTAACTTTATAAAACTGGCAAACTTTTCTAAAGTAGTTGTACCATTTCACATCCCATAGTATTGGTTTGCTAGGGCTGTCATAACAAAGTATCCAGACTGGGTGGCTTATGCAACAGAGATTAATTTTCTCACCATTCTGAAGGCTAGAAATCTAAGATCAATGTATCAGCGTGGTTGGTTTCTTCTGAAGCCTTTCTCCTTGGCTTGTGACTAGCTGCCTTCTCCCTGTGTCTTCCTATTATCTTCTTTCTGTACCTGTCTGTGTCCAAATATCCTCTTTTTTGAGGACATCAGTTATACTAGCTTAGGGTCTAACTCCATGATCTCGTTTCAACTCAATCACCTCTTTAAAGATCTCATCTCCAAATACAGTCACATTCTGATGCGCTTGGAGTTAAGAGTTAGGACCTCGACCTATATGGATTTTCAGGGGGGCTGGGGGACACAGTCCGGCTCATAACACCTGTTAACAAGGTAAGAGGGCTTTAGTCTTTCCACATTCTCGCCCACACTTGCTATTGTCCGTCTTTTTAATCTTAGTCATTCTGGTCATATGTAGAACTCATTGTTGTTTTAATCTTCCCACTTTCTTCTTTTTGAGCAAAGAAGCTCTCTGTGAGTTTACTAAGTCCTGTCACTGAGAAGGTCAGGGTCATGGATGTATTCCCATAGTGACCAATCAATGTGGCAGTATTCCAAAAGGCTGTGTTATTGTTTAGAGTCCGAGAAAATGTGGACGGGTCAGTGCGAAGCTTTCACCACTCCTTGCAAAATGAACTTTGTTTGACTGATGGTATGAGATCTTCACACATCCTTGGAATTAATGAGGAATTGTGAGAATACTTGAAGTTAGATATAGCCAATACTTGGTGAAAGCTGATGGCTTCAGGTTTCTCCAGATAACCCTCAAAAAGGCAGTCTGGCCAAGAGAGGACTCTGGAAAAATAGAGCTAAATAAAATGGGGGAGAGATTTATGATATGAATAAGAGAGGCTTTTCATGGGGAGGGGCAAGGTAACTCATCAATTTATTGGCTCTATTATGATCAAGGTTGCTTAACTCAACACGTGTCATTCAAGATAAAATTAGACGTTATCCTGGGACATGAGCAGAATGAATAGATAAGGGACACACACACATGCCTCTTTATAATTACCCTCCCAAGTACTGAAGTATAAGGTATAAGTATAGATGCAGATATAGATACACTTATATAGGGTACCTCACAAAGTCTGTGGGAAAATGGAATTAAAGGGCAATATGAATCTTTCCAAGAACTTTTTGAAGTATGCTCCTATATCTCTTGCAATGCAATCTATGATTTTCCGTTTCCAATAGATGCTTCCATTTCAGATTCAATGCACAAGAATGTAGATCCACTCTTTCTTCCTGTTTCCCTCCCTCCCTTTAGCTGCCCCCAAACCCAAGCCCAAGCCCTCAAAAGTGACTCTGATAGATGTAGAGTGATATTACAATTGATTGGCCTGCCACTGGCAGTGCGTCCGTTTTTTGTTGTTAGTGGGGAGGCTGAAAGGGGGGCCAGGTAATAGAATGATTTGGCCTACAAGACAGCTCCTCCTTGATGAACAATCAGACACAAATGTCAATAACAATTGGATTGTCTGTAAGCTACAGTCACTTAGGGCTCCCGGAGCCTGTCCGCAGAGCCTGGATTGAAACCCTCAGCTTTGTGAACTGCAAATTAGGTTTGGCATCGGGAATGAAAAGCAATCAGCAGTAATAGTATTATGGAGGCTGTTGGTCGAAGAAGTGCAAAGGCCTCTGAATGATGCTCGGGCACACATGTGTCACAGGGCAGGGAATGGTTGCAGGAAAGCCAGGAGAAGAGTGAGGATACAAGGCCAGGAAGCAGGGGACAGGCAAGGAGCAATAGTGCTACCAACATGGAGGTTGGAGCCGTGGAGTCTTGGGTTTGATCCTGGCTCTGCTGCTCACAAGCTGTGTGACTCTGGACCAATGCTCTATCAGTGCTTCAGTTTCCTCCTGCTGAAATAGAGCTGCAGTAGGACCTAAAAGGAAGTGCTGTTGTCTTACAGGGTTGTTGTGCTAAGTGATCATCATAACAGGTCATTATTATCAGAAGAGTAGCATGTGGTCAATAAAGTCAGCTGCTAAGTCTCTAACATCATACTTTTTAAATGTGCGGGAGCTCATTTAATCTCCACTATGGCCCCATTCTGAAGTTGAGAAGATCATTTATGTTAGGCACTTAACTCAGTGCCTGGCATTTAATAACTCATTATTATTTTAATAATCTATCTCCCTAGGGTGATGCTGGGGACACTAGGAACCGTGAAAACTAGAAAGCAATATTGCCTGGAACATCAAAAAGCTCTCCCTCTTCTTGGTTCCTGACCCATTGCAGGGCTCAGTCTTTCAGGTGAAAGGAAGAGAAAAATGGAGTGTAAGGTAGAAGAAAGATGTTCTGGTTTACTGTCTGCTCCTCGGCATCTCATCTGTGTGAATCAAGCTGAATATGCTTGAAGGAGAAAAGCTGGGGGTGGGAGAGCAGGAGAAATCAGACTTTCAAGTTGATGCCTTTCCCTATTGAAGGAGGATGGGAAGTTGAAAAGCTGCAGGATGGTCCTGCCCTCCAGGCCCCCAGACCTGGGTGTGAAGTGCTGAGCAATGGATTCCCCTCTGACATTTGCACAGCGGGGAGCATCCCTAGCTGGCCCAGGTGGAGAGATTGGCCTTGAATGACTTCAATTTCTGTGGCAAATCTGCTCATTTCTTCCAGCATCCCCTGCTCTTTCTCTAAGCTCATTCTTTGGCTTCTTTCTCCTGATATTTTTTCCTGTTCTTTCCCAATTTAAACACTCTACACCCTCCTAACGGACTTGCTGACCATTACATCAACAAAGAATGTGGATCCTGAGGTTGGCTAGACTTTGGTTCCAATTCTGGCTCTGTTGTCTGTTATCTGTGTGGCATGGGGTCAGAGCTTCACTTCTCTAACCTGAGTTTTCTCATCTGTAAAAGTAGAGAAAACTGTTCATTTCTTTTTCTTTCTTTCTTTTGGCAGCTGGCTGGTAAGGGGATCCAAACCCTTGACCTTGCTGTTGTCAGCACCAGTCTCTCACCAAGTGAGCGACCCAGTCAGCTCTACTGTACATATCTTGTAGGGTTGTGGAGCTGCAATGGGCTCAGGTTATGGTTAACTAATGCCATGTAACAAACCACCCTGAATCTTAGTGGGTTACAGTAGTGACTACATCTATGTTGCTCATGAATCTGCAATTTGAGCAGGGCTCAACAGGGACATCTTTGATGCCTCACTTGGTGACAGCTGGAGCAGCTTGAAGGCTGGGTACTGAAACCATCTAAAATCTCTTCTGCTAATGTGTCTGGCAATTGGTGTGGCCACAATTGGGTCAGATGGCTAGAACACCTACATATGGCAGCTCCATGTGGCTCCTTGGCTTCCTTTCAAGACGGTGGCTAGGTTCCAAGGGTAAGCTTTCCAAGAGCAAGAAAGCCAGTTGGAGGAAATATTGCCTTTTATGACCTCACCTGGAGGCCACAGCGTCATTTCTGCTCTTTCTGCTCAACAAGAAAGTCACAAAATTCTGCCCAGTTTCAAGGGGAGTGGAAATAGGACTTTGTTGCTTGTTGGGGGAGTGGCAATGCTTTGGAAGAGCAATAGGACTGGCAATGTTACTGTGGCCATTTTGAGGACAATCCAATGAGCTACAGTTAAGACACATAAAACTATTTGAATGCACTCTGGCACACAAGAAGTCGATGTTAACTGATTTGCTTTTTAAGCTCTTCCTGCAACCAGAAATTTCAGGGGCCCAGTAGATAGAGATCTTATAATTCTCTGTTACTCTGCACCATGCCGTAGCTGGAGAGAATGCTCGGCAAGTGTTTGTTGAAAGATTAATAAGCAAATTTTAATACTTCAACCCAGAGGTTCTCAAAACTGACTGTGATCAAAATTGCTAAGGGAATTGGTTAAAAATATCCCCAGATTTCACCTCTGACCTACTAAATCAGACTCTCCAAGGTCAGAGCTTGCGGACAAGCATTTTTAATAACCTTTCCCAGTGGTTTGGATACTGCCAGTATGGGAACCCGCATTTACGAACCATTAGTTTAACTCAGGTAATCCAAGATTGTTAGACTGAAAGAACTAGCCCATTTAGAGATGGGTAAAGTGTAGGGAGGTGAAGGGATTTGCCCAAGGGTACATAGTGAATTAGAGTACCTTCTGAGTAGCTGTAGTACAAGAGCTCCAGGCACCGTAGCAATCCAAGATTGTTAGACTGAAAGAACTAGCCCATTTAGAGATGGGTAAAGTGTAGGGAGGTCAAGGGATTTGCCCAAGGGTACATAGTGAATTAGAGTACCTTCTGAGTAGCTGTAGTACAAGAGCTCCAGGCACCGTAGCTAGTTGGTGAAGGTGATACTTTGGGGCCAGGTATTTGGTGGTGGCGGCGATGAAGCCTTTGGTGTCTTTTAAGTAAGCATTTCTCAAATTTGATTGTTTAACTTGCTTCCTTCAATTTTTTTTTTCCTTTTGCCACATTTGAGTAGCATCTGCAGTTATTTACCACTTATTTTTCTTTAAGTGGACTCACTTTTTAACATAAATTGATTTATTCCCCTCCTATGTCATAATAGCCCCAAAAGCAGGGGGATATTGACCTAGTTCTTTGCTGGTTCTAACACATGTAGAAATGTAGACATAACTAGTTAAATTAAGAAAAGGTCAGCCTGAGTAGCACCTAAAAACAGTGTGGGGTTATGTGTTCCAGATCAAGATTGGCTATAACATTTGCAGGCCAAGTGCAAAATGAAAAAGTATGGTGTATTAGTCTGTTTTCTGTCACTTATAATAGAATAAATGAAACTGGGTAATTTAGAAAAATGTGGAAATTTATTTCTTATAGTTCTGGAGGCCGGGAAGTCCAAAGTTGAGGGGGTGCATCTGGTGAGGGCCTTCTTTTTGGTGGGGGCTCTCAGGAGAGTTCCAGTGTGACACAGCATCACATGGTGACAGACCAAAAGTGCACATATTAGTGGGCTCACTTGATCTCCTTATGAAGCCACTAGTGCCCTTCCTGTGATAAGTCATTTATCTATTAACCTATTAATTCACGAATGGATTAATCCATTAATCACAGCAGAATCCTCATGACCCAATCATCTCCCAAAGGTCCACTTCTTATCACTGCCACTCTGGGGATCTAAACTTCCATATGAACTTTGGAAGGGACAGACATTCAGACTGTAGCATGGGGCCACTCACTCAAAAATTATTAAGAATTTCAACATGGCAACAACAGAGCATTAAACAAAGTTCTGGGCCCTCCTGAGAGCAAGGCTCTGTGCAACTATATGGGTCCAGGCTTTGGGAAACACTAAAATAAGACTGATCTGCCAGCTCAGCCCAGGTGCCTGGACCAGAGGACAGTGGGGACTCTGCTGCCCACCCTCATTTGAGGGATGGCCAGGAATCAAAAGGCTGGATGTAAAGTGTTGGATTTTCATGCAACTGAAAGAAAACTTGATCTCACTGAACCTCTGGTCCAGGAATCCTGAATCCAGAAGAGCCAGGAGATATGCCCAAGACGCAGTTTTCTTAGAAGTACTCAGAGAAGAGAGAAATGTTCTCCAAAGTGGAAGTGAGACTACTGTACTTGTCTTCATGTTTGTTTGGTGACAAGTTCTGTGTGGTTAATATTTGCATGCTGGGATAAATAGTTTCCTTTCATTGTCATGGAAGAGGGAGGGATATAGAGAACTAGAGGAACAGAAGGGGGTGGGAGAGGCAAGAGAGGAATGATGGATCCAAAAAGACAGGAAACAATTTTAATGTGAATTTATAGAACCCTCAAAATAGTTTCAACATCCTTTTTGGCCTGGCTGCTCTGATATCTTCAGGTGGCTGCCAATATCTGTGAAAAACCGTGGTCTCCTGGCTTTACCAATTAAAATATAGAGCATACGTGATGCTTAGAGCACAGTGTCAGGGGACTGCATTCTTGGGGTTTGCGTCTAGGACATGGACAACAATTTTAGAAGCGTTGCTATTTCAACCAGGTTGGTATTTCACACTCATTTTTAAATAGAGGCAGGCACTCCCAGAGTGCCAAAATACCACTTGTGGGGCCAGCTCTCCCTCAGAAAAGCCGTGAGGTCGACAACAATTGTTTCTGCTGCTTGGAATGAAACCAATTAAAGCCATTTTCAATTCACTATGGAGATTCTGCAGGAAAATTTTGTGTTGTTGTAAGAGATCCTAGGTCTTACAAAAATTTCAGTCTTGTTTTTTTTGTGGTTTTGTTTTGTCTTGTTCTACAAGCATTGAGATGAAACAAATAAATAAGTAAAATTTCTATTTAATGAAGATTCAAGCAATATAGCCCCAGGGACAGGAAGAAGTACTTTTTTATAAAGAGTGTTATTGATCCTCTGCCATAGACTGTCATGATGTCCTGGCACAATCTCAGGTGCTTTGGAGAGGTTATTTAATTCCATCCTCAACAACAAGAGGTAAGTATGTTATTTTCCATTTACAGAGGCCAAAATTGAGGCTCCAATGGCTGAAGTGACTTGTCCAGTTGGCACAACTTGTAGGTGCTACAATTGAGATTCAAGTCCCTACTGACCCAACTCTCAAGTCCTGTCATGAAGCAGAGACACTTTCCTTAGTTTTTGCGCATTGCTTTCATTGACTAACTTTTGCCTTCCACAAATACTTATTGAACACTTACTACATGCCAGGCTCTGTCTTAGGCATTGTTGATACAATGAGCAATTCCAAGTATAGCTCTGTCTCTCATTGCTCCATTGTACAACCCTGGCTTTTCTCTGGCCTCTTCACTCAAGCATTGTGCTGCAAAGCTCACTTGTATACGAATCCCTTTTTTGCCTCCCTTGGTGGTAGCAGTTATCTGCTGGATTTTAGCTGTGTGCTAACTTGCCTTGCTCCTCCATCAAAAGGTAAACTCCAGGAGAAAAAGGGACTGTATCCCAGCCTTACCCCAGGACCTGTGTCATGAACAACTGGGGTCTTGTTTTGCTCACCAGCTTCTCTTCTGGAAACATCTCTATCCACTTCCTTTGGAATTGCTCATCCTCAACTCCAAACATGGGGCTCTGGGGCAGGGGAGGAGGGAGCAGCCAATCACAGTATTCCATCTCTGACCACAGTGATTGGTGTAGGCACAAGCATGTGACTCAGCCTCAGCCAATCAAATTGCTTCTCTTGGATTTTTCTAATGGAGCTGGGAGAGAAGAATTTTGCTGTCCTTTGTTCAGGTGTAGCCACAATTTCAGCTTCCTGGTAGCAGCCGGATAGAGAACTAAATAAGCCTGCAGGAAGGTTGATGACAGAAGCAAGAGACAAGGGACCTGCAGGATCCTCCTTGGTTATGGGCATCTCTAAGGCAGGTTTCACCCCTTTCTGTGATTGAGAGAAATTTCCTATCCCTCCCCCTCTCTGTCTTTTATTAGTTTTAATCGGAGTTGACTTCCTGTCACTTACACCCAAAGAGTCCTGACCGAACGTGAGAAAGAACTGGAGAAGAATGCTAAAGCCATTTATATCAGCAAGTGTGAGGTATCAGGTCACAGGCTTGTGGGTGTGTGCCAGGGGTGGCCAAGTGTGGTGGTGGAGGTGGCTTTGCTACAGGTGGCACTGGTAGGGGGTTGAATATCACCGTGGTTAAGAGCCTGGGCTTTTAGAAACTAATGGTCTTGGGTTCACATGCCAGATCTCATCCCAGACTAGTTGTATAGCATTGGTCAATTTCCTTAACCTCTCTGAGCCCCTTATTATTACTCTGAGAGAAAAAGAAGGGGTACTGCAAGATGGTGTGAATAGGGGCCAGAATTTCTGGAGCTGAAAAGGGTCTAGAAGGGTCCCTGCCTTATCCTTTGGGCTGGTAACTTGCCCCATCCCCTTTCACTTCACATGCATTCAGCAAGAGTGATTGAAAGTTTTTTCATTTGTGAGGGATAGGGGATACAGCATTGAATATAAAGTAGACATTTTCCCTGTTCTTCTGCAGTTAGCCCCTAGTGGGTGGACACATAAATAAGCAATTACAAAACTGTCCTAAGAGGGGAGATGTTCAGGTGCTGCGGGTGCTTTTGTGAGGAGAATCTGATCCAGACCCGATGGTCAAGGAAGGCTTCCTAGGGAAAATGATACATCAGTTGTGATGTGAATAATGAGTAGAAATAGGCCAGGCAGAAGGGAAATTGGGGTGGCAATGGTGCTCCTGGTAGGAAACCCAGCAAAGGCAAAAAGGGTTGAGAGTGAAAGTGAGCAGGGCCCCTTTTAGGAAAGTGACAAATTTAGTCTGGCTAGAATAGGAGGCAGGAACAATCAGAGATGGGGCTGGAGAGGCTAGAGGGGCAGCTTACGCTGGCTCCAGGGTTTCATGTTATGTTAGGACTTTATTTTTAGGGTCATGAGTACCTTTGACAAATTTACACCAGACCATTCTAGGTGTTGTGTAGAGGATGGAGCAGAGAAAAATCAGACTAGACTCTGCGATCAAAGACTCAACCCCCATTCTCCAGATGGAAAAGCTGAGTCCTGAGAAGAACAATGGCTTGCCCAGTGCTGCAAAGCTGGTGAGCGAAGAGGCTGGGATCAGAGTCTGGATTTCAGACCTCAAACTGGTGTTTTTTTCTGCCCCTGGAGTCTTCCTACTCCAAGCCCCCACCTGGGCTAAATCCGGCCCCTTACAGCTCTTCTGAACTCGGGAAAAGCTCCGATTCCTCACGTACACACAGCCATGCTGTCTCAGGAAGCTCGCAATAAATTTTTTTTTTCAGGCAACGCCTTGCTCCCATCCCTGCAAAACAATGTATTTATTATTGCTAAGCCTTTTCCATCTTTGAGGAGAAAATGCATACCACATGACTCCGCAAAGCTGAGCGGTCCCGGTTTACAAATACAGTACGTTAATAGCTTTGTAAACATTTATTCAGGATGACAGCTGAGGGAAACATGTGGCATTAATTAGAAGGCTCAGCAATGTGGCCTATTAAGAGGGAGGTTAAATCTGAATTAGTTGGCTTTGCTGAGACAAGAGGCTCTGGGGAGCAAAACTTTGCTGTAATATGTTCTGACTCTGTGGACGTGGGGTGTGTTGGGGTGCGTGTGGGTCTCAGATCTTGGGGAGGGAGGCTGTATTTCGGCAAGATGGCTGCTGAGGCACTGGGCTGCGAAATTGTCAGGGCTGGCCTCCCCAAAGGCCTCTTCCCTGGATGCTTCAGTAGGTGGGAGCTTTAAGGAGCTGAGTCTTCTCTGGGCTTACAAAGCCCCCTGGGCTCCCCCATCACACTGCTGAGCAATCTGCATTGTCTCTGCCCTGGGTACCCATGAGCTTCCTAGGTCTACAAGGATCTCTATCAGGCCAGAGGCCTGTTCCCTGTTTTCTCCTCGTCCACTAAGGTTTAGCTTAAAGCAGATACCCATGGTGCTATTCAGTATTGGCTTCATGTGCATAAATTTTATCTCAAAATTAGATGTTTGATGTCTTCAAATGGTTGCGCATCCACACATAGAAATGTTCCAACATCATGGAAAGGAGGTGACATTTGTTTCTAAACTTATGTTCCATGCTGGGAATGCATCCTTTATAAAGCGTTATATATGAACACCCTTTGAATTTTTTTTAATAAATCTTTTAATTATCTTGTCAATATCACAATTATGTTGCTTTGTTGCTCTTGGGGTGGTGTTCAATGAGTTAAGTTGTCAGATGTAAACATGAAATTGCACCCTGGTTTGTGTGTAATCCTGTTTGGACTTTTCTTCATCTGTGAATATTCCCAAGAGTCTGTAAATACAGAAGGGATCCAGGTCTCTCTTGACTGTTGAGAACTTGGCTGGTGGTCTGTTCATCTTGAACAGATGCACGTAAGGGAGAGTGACCTGGGGAAGCTGTGTATCTTCTCTGGGGCTCAGTGTTAACATCTGTAAAATGGGATGATGTTTGGGGAAAGAGGGAAGGCTAGGTGAAGGCTGAGGAGGCAGTGAGCTGATTTGCAGCACAATATGGAGCTCTGGTTCTCTCTGTCCCCCTCCTCTCCACTCCTCATCTTCTCCCAGCTCAGATCCAAGCCCCACTTGGCATCTGAGTGGGTGCCAGAAATAGATCTGAGCCTCCTCTCTTTTGGCCCCATCTCCAAACCACCACCTTCTCCCTCTTCTCCACTCCCTGTACAGTCACCAGAAGCTTGAAGGCATGTTCTTGTTTAATGGTTTTCAAACATTGTTGTTTTCCTCCAAGCAAGCAAAATTGTAATGCAATATCTAAAGCAGAGCAACCAGGAATGGCCCTGGATAAAGTTGGGGTAGGAGGCCTTCCCTTCCCCCTCTGGAATCTTCTAGGATGTTGCAGAGTATTTGCAAAGCCTTGACCTACCTCCTACCTCCTCATTTGATAAATGGAGAACCTACTGCTCAGGAAGGGTAGTGTCTTGCCTAGCTAGGAAGGTCTGGGGCTGGGGCTAGAACCCAGCTCTTCTCTCTACATCTCATCCAAGTGTGCAAGAGTTGGAAAAAGCCTCAGCAGTAACTGGTAGCAATTATTGGAGGTAGATAGCATAGAGATTAAGAGGGGGTGGCTGGATGGTAGACTTCTTGGTTTCCAAGCCTGGCCTTGCCACTTAGGAACTGTGCAACCCTGAACAAGTTTGCCTTGTTTCTCCATGCCTCAGTTTCCTCATTCCCAATGTGGAGATAATAATAGCTACCTTATTGGGTTGTCGTTAGGGTCAAATGAGATGGGACATATGCAAAATATTTAGCACTGGAGCCAGGCACATAGTAAGGACTCAATAAACATCAGCTTCTTTGCAATTGGGGCACATTTGGGAGGGAGGGTAGGGTCAGTAGAGATCAGACCAAGGAGAAGGTGAGCTTTGCAGCTAGGCACTAAGGCTCCGATCACAGCTCCCCACTGCCAGCTGTGTGATCTGAGACAGGTATCTTAACCTCTGAGTCTTAATTGCCTCCTCTGGGATAATAAGAGAATGTGCTTCTCAATGTAAGGACTACAAGAAATAAGGCATGAAAAGCAGTTTTCCTGGCATTGAGTTTGTCCCCACATAATGGTGGCCATTATTCTCAGTGCTGTATTTTCTTCTTGGTGGAGGATGATGAGCAGAAAAATCTTTATTTTCCAGTTCACTCATGTCTCTCTCAATGATAATAATTACTATTATCATTATTATAATTATTAACAACTTATGACTGCTCAGGCTCAGTCATGGCTTTGCCACTTAAAAGCTAAATTTCTTTGAGCATCACTTTTCCTATTAGTAAAATGGGTTGATAATAGTATCTTTTTTGTGGTGTTGTGAGGATTAAATGGGCCATATATGGGGCCGGCCCGGTGGCTCACTGCTACAGTGCTCCGCTTGGGAAGTGCAGCAGCGCTCCCGCCGAGGGTTCGGATCCCACATACAGACCGGTTCCCGCTCACTGGCTGAGTGAGGTGCGGGAGCAACACCGAGGGTTGCGATCCGTTGCCGGTCACGAAAAAAGACAAAAAAGGAAAAAAAAAAAAAAAAAAAAAAGTGGGCCATATATGAAAAGTGCTTAGAACAGTACCAGGCACTTAGTAATCTTTAAGGGAGTATTAGTTATTACACTATTATTATTATTATTTATAGTTGAAGAAATCCCTTCACACCATCACCATTTTTAGTCTTTAGCACAAACTCGTGAAGTAGTCAGGGTAACTGTACCATTTGGCAGAAGAGAAAACCGAGCCTCAGAGAACTCAGGATACTTGTCTCAGATCACAGGGCCTGTAAGGAGCTGAGCTGGGGCTTCAGCTCTGTGGCATGTCCCATAGAACATGGTGGCTCCATCCTCTGTCCCAACATGGCCTTCCATAGCAGGCCCTGAGACCTGATAGAAGACTCAGAATCAGGTAATGGTTGCCTGTTGCTGAGGAAGAAGGCAAAGCAGGGTTGGACTGCAGGCCCCTGCCACCACCTTTGACATCTTCCAGTTCTCTTCCAGAGCTCCTCCTGACCTGGAGAACACCTCTCATGGGATTTGGATGCAGCAATGGGAGCATGGATTAGAACCAAGAAGCATATCTTGGTTATAGCATGATGTCACAGGTGGCATAGGAGGCTGTTGGGATGCCTCTTCTAAGCACTTATAAACACCCCTTCCCCTAAAGGCCTGCAGACATTCTAGTATGTTGAAGAGCTGGGCTGGTGTCAGGGAGCTGGGGCTGTGACCTGGATCTGTCACTGAAATGCTGAATAACCTTGGTGAGTTACTTAACATCCTTGGCACTCAGTTTCCCCTTTGATGTAATGACCAATGATCTCAGAACCAATGATCTCTAAGAGTGTCTTCTAACTTTTCTCAATAGCTACCTTTTATTGAGGACCTAACATATGCAAGACACTATACTATGTCCTTGGCATGTATTACCCATAATCTTCTGGACAAGCCAATAAGGTTAGAACAAAAGCCACGTTATGCAACCCAAACAGGTCAGGTGACCAGATTATCAGGAAATATTAGTTAATCACAACATCAGGGAATCACAAGAAGGATTATGATATGCATTATGTTTCGACCTGTAAATGTACATTAGCTTGCCATTGTATTGGTACGAGTCTAAAGACTTTTGAGATTATATCTGCTCAGTAGTGTTTCTTGTATAAATCACATCTAATATTGGGGTAACACAAAATTTGTCTATGAAAGGGCACACCATTAATTTCCACTGGGATAATTGGATAATCCAGGACCATTTGGGGGAAATGAGGGCTTCTGTTCAATCTAACTATGATGTGTTATTTAGAATCTCATTCATGGGCCGGCCCATGGCTCACTTGTGAGAGTGCGGTGCCGATAACACCAAGGCCATGGGTTCGGATCCTATATAGAGATGGCCGGTTAGCTCACTGGCTGAGCGTGGTGCTGACAACACCAAGTCAAGGGTTGAGATCCCCTTACCGGTCATCTTTAAAAAAAAAAAAATAATAATAATAATAATAAAAATAGAATCTCATTCATGAGAGCGGAGTCTTCCCAGAATTTTACAAAACTTCCCCCAATAATTTAAGTTGATCTCACACCTAATTCAAAAGTGATTTTTTAAAAAAGCAACTTAATTTCATTGTTTCCAGGGTGTTCCACTTAGTTTTCATTGAAATAATAATTCTCGTTTTGCACTAATACAACATTTGGCATAATACTTAATTAAATTACATGATGACAGTTATGAGTACAACTGCATCATCAATGGGCTTGGGAACAAACACAAGTCAGTCATGGTGAGCATACAGAGGGCAGGTTCCACAGAGGAGTCCCCCGGCTCGTGCCAGGGTGTGTGGGCAAGTGCTAATGTACTCCACAGGGTGTATCTGGCAAGCACGTTCAGAAGAAATTGGTTAAGATAGTGTCAATAGTATTATGATCCCAATTTTGCAGGAGAGAAAACCAAGACACAGAGAGAAGTAACTTGCCCAAGTTCACAGCCAGTGGGACATGAAGCCAGAAGCCCTGCAGCCTACGTGACTCTCTTGAGAATTCACAAGGCACATTAGCACATTAAAGACCCTGCTGTGTCCCGCAGAAGAGGAACCTGTTTGATTCTGTCTAACTGATTTATTATAGCTTCCCATAACATCCTCCACCCCTTAAAAATATATATATATATAAAACCTTATATCTCAGAGATACCAGAGGCCAGTGGGAACCATATGGTAAAACCACGGACTTTCAATGCTTCTCACACTGACATGAACACAGATCTCCTGAAGATCTTGTTAAAATGCAAATTCTGCTTCAGTAGGTCTGGGGTGGAGCTTGAGAGCCTGCATTTCTCAAAAGCTCCCAGGTGATGCTGATAACTCTGGTCCATTCTTGGAGTAGCAAGAGTCTAGATCTTCACTGTCCAGTAGAAATACATGAGCCATATAGGGAGTTTAAGATTTTCTAGTAGGCACATTAAAAAGAAGTGAAAAGAAATAATTGACATTCATTTTAATATATTTTGTTTCACCCAATATAACAAAAATATTATCATTTCAACATGTAATCAATACAAAAATATAAACCAGTACAAAAAAAAAACATGTAGATAAAAAATGTAAGAATGATATACATTCTTTTTAAATGTACTGAGGCTTGGAAATATGGTGTGTATTTTAAATTTACAGGATATCTCAGTTTGGACCAGCCATGTTTCAAGTGTTGAGTAGCTACATGTGGCTGGTAGCTACCATATTGGACCACGTAGCTCTAGGGCAGAAGCTGTGTTCTAGGACTGCATTTCTGGCTCTGCCACTTGTTTGCTGTGAAATTTGGGTTGGTTACTTAATTTCCCTAAGCCTCTGTTTCTTCATCTGTAAAATGAGACTGAAACTGAGGTCATGGCACCTGGCCAGACCACACCACCTCTAGCCATCAGCTTTCCTAAACCTGAGACACGGCTTACAACAGAGCTCTTAAGGAAGACGGTGAATACGTCGAAGGCTCTATAGGCATTTTCTGACAAATTTCACTGCATACTTACCCCCTCCTTTGGTCTAGTTAAAGAGAGACTCACCTGGTTTCTTCTCTATTGGTTCTTCACTGTGTGGACCGTGAGTGACATTTTGCTTATCTCCTGGAACAAGCAGCTTCCTGTTGGTTGGCTGTCTGCATGGAGGGGGTGTCAAGGGACAGGTTTTGGAAAGGGAAGAGCTGGATGAAAAGGCAGCCCACCCTCTTCAGTGCCAACAGTTTGTTGCAGGTGCATTGAGTAACAAAAGCCCAAGTTCTGTTGTGGGAGGGCAGCTCCTGGTCCTTCAGGTGTAGATAATAAACACTAGGTAAATGCATGGGCAAATGAGCCAATTAATGGAGTACAAGCCAACAGAACTGCAGGAAAATAACTAAGACTAATGAGCCACAGGGTCTGAAAGGCCCCCTTTAAAACCTGCCAGAGGACGCAGTCTTTTGCTTGCTCCCTTGTTCTTTTCTTTTTAATACAGAAAGAAGGAGGTGGCTTTTATTTAGTCTGAGTGTTTAGGTACTTCCATGGGTGTTCCTAGTATATGCTTTATAGCACTGATACTGTATCTGCACTGCCCCAATTCTTCTACAGCACCTCACAGAGCCCTGCAGATAAGGCTTAAAATTTAGAAGACCCATCCCTGCCCCAAAAAGAAATAGTGATGCTTCTTGGAGATCTCCGAGGTCTGCCAGACTCAAGATTCAGGTGGAATCCCAGAGCAGTGAAGGGGTGGGAAGTGTGGGGAGCTCCCCGCATCTCCTCCTGGAGCTGGAATGGGCCACATTCTACTTGTCACACATTCCACACATCACACATTCCTGTCTGCTGGTCTGTGGCAGAGATGGAGCAATGACCTTAAAAACCCATTTCAAAAGGCCAAGGAAGAACATTACCAGAGGATGGCTCATTGGATTGAGTTTTCCTTCCATTTTCTCTGACTATGTTTGGCTTTTCTAAGTGTGTTCTCAGCAAGTCTAGTTCTTCATGTGTGGGCTCTCTGCTTGCCCAGCTCCCTGGATCTAAGGAGAAAGGGTCATTTTTTTAAAAATAATTTTATCAATATACAATGTCATTGATTTTCATGTCCCTTTACTGATTCTTCCCTACCCCCTCTCTCTCCCCGCTCCCACCCATCAACATCATATCTGTTCACTTGTCTTAACAAGCTCAAGGAATTGTGATTGTTGTGTCTTCTTCCCAGCTCCCCCCCCCGCCATTTGTTTGTGTATTTATTTATTTATTTTTAACTCTCACAAATAAATGAGAATATGTGATATTTCTCTTTCTGTGCCCAACTTATTTCACTGAATGTAATTTTTTCTAAGTCCATCTATGTTGCTGTGAATGGTAGTATTTCATTCTTTTTTATAGCAGAGTAGAATTCCATTGTGTA
>NW_007733725.1:1060-54616 GCF_000696425.1 Galeopterus variegatus | reverse complement strand
GGTAGATCTATCTGTAATTGTTTGAGGAACCTCCCAACCATTTTCCATAAAGGCTGCACCATTTTGCAGTCCCACCAACAGTGCAAGAGGGTTAGAAAGGGTCATTTTTAAGAAAATGTTTGAAGCACAGACTTATAGGAGATAATTCACTTTCATGAGACATTGTGCAGACACCAGAAGTCCAGACTCCAGTGTGACCAAGGCTAAAGCTAAACTTCACACCAGGCCTTGGTCTCCTGCTCTTTAAACTGAGAACAATAGTGTTTTTCCTACATGAGAAGATTTGAAAGGACATCAACCACAAGCCTATGTCTTTATTAGTATTTTCAACCCCAATGTGTTTGTAGATGGGGCATTCCTTACTTTCAGTTGTTTTTTCCTCTATAATTTGCATACTTTGAGATTTTCCATGTAGGAGAATGGGTAGACAAAAGAAACGGCCACGCAAAAGGATCTTTGTTAAGAGACGGTGGAGATGTATGAAGCGTTAACAGCCATAGCTCAGGCCGGGTTCACAGCTGGGTTCATAGCCGGGTTCATGGCCACATTCTGAAGTTGGCCTCCAAGTCCCGTGCTTTAAAAAAAGAAATCATTATTGGAGCTGCCAAACCAATATTAAAACCAGTGGCTTATGAAAGGGCCTGGCAGTCAGCACCAGGAATCTTTTTGCACCTCTTAATTTTGCAGGGAGAAGGGAGCATCTCACCAGGGACAGGTCTTAAAGTAACACAAAAACCAGAAATGGGAAAGATTTTCCCCAGTCAACTGGCCTCATTTCTTAAGTCTGATATGGTTCACTTTTGAAATATCTCAAGAAGCAGGGAGGGCCAGAAAAGCATCCCAACTTCCAGGTAGGAAAAGATGCTCATGTGAAGAGTAAAATAAGATGAGCTTTTAATAATCCAGCCATGCCCAGTAAACTTATCCTCTGTCCTGTGAGCCTCTGTTTTTGTTGTTGTTGTTGTTATTTGTATGTTTGTTTTGTTTTATTTTTCCTTAAAAGACATTTTCTTCATGCTAGTGAGGGAAGCCCAGCATCTTGAACATTACTGATGTGAGGCCAAATTGATACAACTTTCTGGAGGGCAAGTTCCTTAAAAATGTGCAAATCATTTTTCCCAGAAATTCCACTTTGGTGTGTTCATCCTGAGGATGTAACTGGAGAAGTTCACGGAGATGTGAGGACAGAGATGGTTACCGCAGCATTGTCGATGGCAGTAAAAACTGGAAATGACCTAGACATCAACAGTAGGAGATTGGCTAAGAAATGAAGCTGTGTTCAGGCACATATGGAAGGCTGAGCAGCTGTTAAAAATTATTTCTTCATCTGTCCCTTCCTCGATGCAACCCTCCCTTCCTCCCTTCCTTCTTCTTTTCCTTCCTCTTTCTCTCCCTCTTTCCTTCCCCCTTCCTTTTATGCTTTCTTCATTCCCTCCTTCTACAAATATTTGTGAGTACCAGATATTAGGTTCCAGATACTGTATATTTAAGTATACTGACATAGAAAGGTCTTTATGATGTATTAAGTAATAAATACATAGTTAAATAAAATGAAATAAATTTAAAAGTGAGTTTCACGGATGTATTATATGATCCTACTCTTGTAAATGTATATTTATATGACTGGATATGAAATAAAATGTTTGAGAGGACAAGCACCAAAATATCGATGGTTAGTCTTCTCTAGGTGTTAGGATTATGGGTAACTATGATCTCTTATATCTTTTACTTTATCTGCACTGTCTAAGTTGTCTATGTTGAGTTATGTTTCTTGTGTAATTTAAAGTCAATGAAGCTCTACAGGACATGGCCCTGAGCCTCCCCTTCCCTTCTTTCATCTCTTTTCATTACCCACCTGACTTGCTCCACCCTAACCATGTAGCTTCTCTGTTCCTCAAACATGTCAGACTTGTTTCTACCTTGGGACCTTTGCACATGCTGTTCCCTCTGCCTGGAGTACTTCCCTCAGGTCTTTACTGGCTCATTCTGGTTATTTTGGTTTCAACTCAAATATCCCCAGTGAAGACCTCCAGGCCCACTTAGTTAAAATTAGCAGGCCCCTTGCATGTTTTATCACATTTCATTTCCTTGTTGTATTGTCTTCATAGTGCTTGCAACTCTGAAATTCTCTTGACTTTTCTCTCACGTGTTCATTTTTTTCTTCTCCACTTGCATGTAAGCTCTATGTGCATGGGGACCTTGTGTTCTTGGCTTCTGAAACAGAACTTGGCACATAATAAGAAATCGATAAATATTTGTTGAATGAACAAATTCTGGAAAATAAATATTTTAGAAAAGGATTATTAAAAAAAAAAATCCTCCAGGCCAGCCCGTGGCTCACTCGGTAGAGTGCGGTGCTGATAACACCAAGGCCACGGGTTCGGATCCTATATAGGGATGGCCGGTTCGCTCACTGGCTGAGCGTGGTGCTGACAACACCAAGCCAAGGGTTGAGATCCCCTTACCGGTCATCTTTAAAAAAAAAAAAAAAAAAAAAATCCTCCTTTTCTTGCATGCCAGATATGTGTAGGGAATTGGTAGCCGTCAGCTGAAAGATTCTCTTCACTCCACCAGTGTACCATTTCTGACTTATCAAGTGGCAGTGGGTAGGCCCCTATCATGGAGCATGCAGTGCCCAAGGTCATGCAGGAGTCAGCATTGACACAATCGGAGTGAGGCCCCTAAATCCTTATTCATAGATTGTGCTCACATGCACAAAGAGCAACTTAGGA
Source organism: Galeopterus variegatus (assembly GCF_000696425.1). NCBI lineage: Eukaryota > Metazoa > Chordata > Mammalia > Dermoptera > Cynocephalidae > Galeopterus > Galeopterus variegatus. The sequence goes on along the minus strand of NW_007733725.1, from coordinate 51,884 downwards.
GTTACAGATACTCAAGTTCTAGTTTTTGCTCTGTGGTTGATTTGCTGTGTGACATCTGTCAAGTCACTTAACCTCTCTGGGCTGCAGTTTTCCCATGTGTATAGGGAAGGGGAGATTCTATCCATTTCCAAATCGGCAGGGATGTTATAACACCACTAAGCTAATACCAAAACTTGCCTGCCCTTTTTACATCTGTCTTCTTCCCTGTTGGGCATCATTATTCCCATCGTAAACCTCCTAGACAAGGCCAGGATAGTGCAAAGGGAAAAGAAATGCTATTATTTGAGCAATTCCTGTATACCAAATACTGTGTCAATTTCATGACATTTTGAGGTATAGTTATTCCCATTTCACAGATGGAGAAACTTAGGTAATGACTTGCCCAGGGGTTCTCAGTGAGTAAGAGGCAAAGTAAAATTTAAATCTTTACCTATTACTATCAGCATTAAGAAAGGTCACTTCCAAGTTATGAGGGCTCAGAATCCTTCATGGATGTTAATTTCTTTGTCAATCTAGCCAGGTTGCTCAGATACTGAGTCTGACAAAGATCTAAATGGGCAGTTTCCTCTATATCTGTCAGAATTATTTTCCTGGAGAATAACAAAGGTGAAGATTTAAGGAAAAAAAGGTTGCAAAAATCCAGGTCCTGTGCAGCTGCATCTTATTAAAATGCTTCCAAGAAGCAAGCCAGTTTGGTTACTCGCCATCAGGGCCCATCCAGATTAGTTCCAAGACAGGAATTATAGTTCCTGGGAGGCCAACTCTAGGGAAATTACAGCTATTGGTGTTGAGCTGGAGGCCAAGGTCAAGCTTTTTTGTTCTGGCAGGTGGAGGACAGGAAAATGAGCTCCCACCTTTACTGTTTTATAAAGATGAAATATACATAAAGTAAAATTAACCACTTTAAAGTGAACAATTCAGGAGCATTGCGTACATTCACAGTGTAATCACCACCTCTATCTAGTTCCACAATATTTTTGTCACTCTAAAGGGAAACCCTGTCCCCATTACGTAGTTTCTCCCCATTCCATCCTCCCCCAACCCCTGACATCACTAATCTGCTCTCTGTCTCTATAGATTTGCCTGTTCTGGATATTTCTTATAAGTGGAAGTGTACAATATGTAGTCTTTTGTGTCTAGCTTCCTTCACTTTACATAATAATTCTGAGGTTCACTCATGTTGTAACATGTATCTGTAATGAATGTCTTTTTATGGCTAATATTCCATCATATGGATACATGATATTTTGTTTATCCATTCATGAGTTGATGGACGCTTGGGTTATTTCCTCCTTTTGGCTACTGTGGATTTTGCTGCTATGAGCATTTCTGTACAAGTATTTGTATGAGTACCTGTTTTCAATTCTTTTTGGTCTGTACCTAGGAGTGGAATTGATGGGTCATATGGTAACTCTATATTTAACTTTTGAGGAGCTGCCAGACTGTTTTCCACAATGACTGCACCACTTTTCAGTCCCCGCAGCAATGTGCAAGTGTGCCAATTTCTCCCCAACCTCACCAACACTTGTTATTTTTCATTTTCTTGATTATAACCATCTTAGTGGATGTGAAGTGTTATCTTATTTCCCTAATAACTAAATGATGTTGAGCATCTTTTCATGTGCCTATTCACCACTTGTATATCTTCTTTGGAAAAATGTCTATTCAAGTCATTTGCCCATTTGTTAATTGTTGTTTGTCTTTTTGTTGTTTGGCTCCAGGCTGTTTTAACCCCATCAGCTGTGTGGCTGTGGGGCCTATTGGTGAAGAAGCCAGATGCAACAACCTGTCCTGATAATCCCTGGATAAAACAGAGTCATGAAATAAAAAGGGGATGCTCAAGTGATTCTATCTGACTTCTAAGAAGACTGGCCAAACTTACAAAGAAGTTTAGAAGCCTTCTCTCTATTAGAATACTAGAAAGACTTCTGCAATTACTGCTCAAAAATACTATAATTCTAGGACACAAGCAGTTCTTCTCATTATGAGAACATTCCACACCCTTAAGTCCCTTAAATCACTTGTAACACTCTCTTTATCTCTCATATGGAAGCAATATGTACTATTTTCCATATGCTATAATTATCCCCTTTGATAAAACCATGTGCGAAAACATGCACAACATGCCAAGTATTATTCACCTGGCCAATTTACATAGTCTTTTTTTTTTTTTTTTTACTTTATATTTCGCTTCATGTATTTTTATAGCCGTGTTACGCAGCATCAACGAGACAGTGAATGGAAAATGTAGCGTGATTCCAAATTACTCTCCCTCCCTTCATCTTCGGCTTTTTCTCTGTAATTCCATTAACCCGTCACACTAGGAAAACAAAAGCTTTGGAGCAGGGGATCTCTCTCAACACCTCTGATGGAGGGTGTGGGGCTAGTTCTGTCTTGGCATCAGAAAGTCCTCGGGTGTCCTGCAGAAAAGCCCCTCTTAGCTTCCCAGCAGCCACCAGCATGGATTGGAGCATGGATTCTGATGCCAGAGGACCACGACACCAACCTTACTGGGAAGTTTATTCCAGGTCTCTGGAATTTGATCAGTTCTGCTAGGACCACTGAGTCCTTCAGGGAAGTAGCAGAGTGTAGTGTCAGGACCATTGCCTGTGGAATCATAAAGCTTTACATCTAAATCATGGGTCTACTATTCCAATGCATGTGGGACCTGGGGAGAGTCTTTAGACCATTCTGGAACTCAGTTCCTTAAACTTTAAAATGGAGATAATGATAGTGCCCACTCCACAAGGTTTGTGTATTATAGTGGTGGCTAATCTTGACTGAGTCCTTATTATGTACCAGGCACTAGATGAGATGTTTTACTACTATTTTGAATTTAACCCTTGCCACAGTTCTGCCTGCCTACATGACCCTTTTGGCTCTATTTTGCAGATGGGGAAACTGAGGCCAAGGAATATCCCTTTCATGTCCACAAAGCTTTTCATTGGGTTTCATAAAAGTTCACAAAGCTTGTCCTTGGGGGAAGTGGGATTAGCACCCCATCTTTTTGGTATTACTGTCAGCTGTGTTCTCCTCATATAGTGTATCCCCTTCCTCAGCAAGTGGTAGCTGGAAGTCCCGAGCAAAGATCCCAGCACATAGTAAACGTGTTATGTTTATCCCTTTCCTTTCCTTTTGATAAAGGAAATGAATGAATGAAAGGAAATGATTCAGAATGAATCTCCCAGTAGGGGCCTTTCTTGAAGACTGAAGTTTAAAAGGGCAAAATGAAGTTCTATAAGGTACTCACCTAACATTGCCAGTGCTTTTCAAAGGTTTCAGGGGTGTGCAAAGCCCCTGAAGAATTTGGCTTTGAGCAGTTTTCCCCTTCGTGTCTAAATCCAATGGCAGATTAGGCAAAATGGAATCCGTATGTTTCTGATTCATTTACACTTAACTCATCAAAATGTTCCTTTTTATGAGCTATTTGATGTCCAGAAAGCCTTTTGAGTAGATTTTATAAGCCTTTTAAAGACTTTTCTCTTAGAAACAGGCAGTTGCATTTTGCCAAGAATAAACAAACTTGAACCTCAAAAGTGCAGAGCTTGCCAAGGATCTTGACGCCAGAGGGCAGGTCTTCGAAGTCACCCCTTCCTCACTCCTGACGCCTTCCTCCATTTCTTCTCTCCCCACCCCCATTTTTGGCCTCTCTGTTCCCTCCTTGGTTTCCTTGCAGCACTTTTTACTCCAGTTCCCAACATTTGCCCTTTCTTCCAACATATTCCTTATGTAGCTGCTCTCCTGGGCAGCAGCAGCCCCCAAACATTTCATCTTTTGCTGCCCTGATACCTGCCTGGGTACAACTGAGAACACGTGAAAAGGTTAAGTCAAGTCCCAGTTGCTCCAAAATGCATATGAATAAGTATATCACTCACCTGGCAGTTAACAAAGAACTTTCATCATTTTGTATGATTTATATAACAAGGGCAGGCAAGATAGCCTTTCTGATTCTCAGGTACACTCAAGGAAACTGAGGCTTGGAGGAGCTAAGTGATTAGCTAAGAGCATCTGGCTCTAAGGTGGTGAGCTCCAAAGACTTGGGTTTTGTTTGACTATGATACCTCCTAAGAATGACTCAAAAGGCCATACCTACAAAGTTTATGAAAGCACGTGGTTTTTCTAGGATGTTAGATTTTTAAAAAGAACCTTGCAAATCAAAACATCAAGTATGATATTTTCCTTCTGTAAATGAGAAAACAGGTACAGAATGGTTAAGTCATTTACATGTGGCCACAGAGGTAGGCCAATGAAACTAGGCATTAAGAACTAATACTGACATAGCTTGTCCTGTGTTTCCCAAAAGGTGGCATTTGTGCCTTTGGTACATGTGGATGATTCGAGATGGTCCAAGAACATGAAAATAAATGATTCTGAATCATGCGGTGAGAATGTTTTCCCTTTGCAAGCCCCTTTCAAGTCCCATTGGCACATAGAAAGACTCAGTTTGGTCCCAGTGTGTCTTTAACACCTCTTCACCACTTTCTCTTCTCCCCTTGGTGATATGAGCAGAACGGATATCATGCTTAGAACCTCCCACCAGCAAAATGTAGCTAGAATTTAATAGCTTTGTTTTGCTTTCATTGTTTTTCTTTTTCAAGTCTATCTTTTATTTATGGATATGACTCTGCATTTATATCCATAATATATATAATAATGAAGACAGGTTTTTTTTTGTGAGTTTAAGTAAATAAAAAGAATTGATTTAAGAAAAGATATTGTAAGTAAATGATTATACAGACAGTGAGCATGGCAAAAAAATTGAAGGTAACATCTGAGTGACTGATGTTTAGGAAACACATTGTCGAGTCCACTTTACAGGTGACGAAACTGAGTACTAGCGAGAAGCAACTAGCTCAAGAAATAACAGCAGGGTCAAGGTAAAAATTTGAACAGTTTGGTCAGCTTTGGTCAGTTTTTGAAGGGACCAGGCCAGGCTGAGGAGTTTTTACTTTTAGACAAATGGTTCCCAACTGGGGATGACTTACATGCCAGAGCATATTTAGAAACATTATTGGTTGTCACAATGGAGTGGGGATGGAGGGGTGCTATTGGCATCTAGTGGATATAGGTCATGGGTGCTGCTAGACATCTTACAATGCACAGGACAGCCCCCACAACAAAGAATTAACTGGCCCAGAATGTCAATATCGCTGAGATTGGGAAACGCTGTTTTAGCATCCCCAGCAGAGTCACTGAGACTTGCAGGTGGAGAGGGTCTGAGAATATCTTATGGAGTGCAATCTTGCTAAGTACTCAAAAAATCTTTTTTTCCTGGCTGGCTTTCATTTACCAAGCCTTCCCACAGTTCAGTTTTGCTGTTTGATGCCTAGATATGCATATCTTTATATATATATATAAAGATCAATATCCACAAGAATGGTAATTTATTGACATGATAATCGTTGATCATTGTTGTGATAGTTCAAAAGTATGTTTGATTCCTGTGTCCACCACTGATACCTTAAATTGCCTGGCAATTTAAGAACTTCCTAGAAATTGATTTCTATAAATTTTTTGTTTTGTTTTGTTTTAGAGGGGAGTATTTATAATGACATATTTCTAGATAACTCTGAAATTACTTTGCCTGTTCAGAATCTTAAACGGCTATAATATGGTACTAACATCAAAGAACTAACATAGTCAATTATATTGGCTTCTATTTGTGTCTATCTCTTGCACCAGACTTTGTGCTCCATGACAGTAGGGGCTTTGTCATTTTCACTGCTGTTCCCTCAGCACCTAGCATCATTCCAGCCAGTTAAGACAAGGTTAATGAATACTATTTGAATGAATGAATCACAGTTCTTAACCTCATATACTGTGCCAACATTAAGCAATGATATATTTTCTTTTTTAGGTAACAAAACCGATTTCAGGAGGGTTAAATTACTTATTCAAGGTCCCACAGGTAGACCCATGAGGAAGAAATCAAGAAGTATTATTGTTGGAAATAATCTGACCTTTCTATCACATCCAAAAGGAGGAAGTGCCTGGTTAAAGGCTCTGTAAGACCGAGGCCTGTGCTGCTAATTGGAGCATTTATCTATCATGAGCAGTGAAAGCCTCAGCAGTGAGAGAAAAGACTGAAAGTAAAAGTGTTGTTGGAAGCACTGACTTTGAGGGACCTAAGTCCTGGGTTCTCTATGACTCTCTGTCTCTTTATCACAAAAATGAGCATAATCAGAGTACCTTTATAAGCTCATCATAAAGGTAGATTGAAGTTATATGAGCAAAGTCTAGGTCCTGTTAGGTAGTGAGAACTCTGAGAAAAGTGAGCTATTAGTAATGTGGCAGTGTGTGGTACTCCCCTTTGCAGAAAAAGAACATTCGCCTTCTGGGTCTAATAGAAAAAATAGCAATTGAGTGGTAGAAAGACAGAGTGCCAGCTTCTCTTCCCTTCTACCACTGTAAAAAATTAGCCCTTTTGCTTAAGAGCACACAGACCCTTGAGGAAAGGAAAACATAAAACATGAGCAGAAAGCAGACGCTGGGAAAATGCTATCTTTTTATTGGCACGATTAGAGGGAAATATATGAACTGTATAATACCATCGTAAATACAGTTACTTATTTGTAATGTCAAAGTAACAATGCCAGCCACAGCACTTGTCTCTTTCATTCCCTCGTCTTGAATTGCATCGTAACCAAGCATAAAATCACAGGAAATGTGAATAATATTTTTATTTATTAGGGGTTCATAATGACCTACCCTGCATCCCTCAGTATGAGGTTCTTTGCTTTTCTGCAAGAATATTAGTTCATCTTTTTGTTTAAGGGGCAACATTCTTTTGTTTAAAGACATTTTTGAAAGAATGAGGTGCTAAAGTGTGTATCTTGACAAACCATCAAATGGCTGTCACGTTCATACGCTCCCCCCCATTCCAGTTGTTATGGGAACCTACTGTTCCCACCAAGGAAGCAAGTTGGGAGGAAATCATAACTTATTGGAGCAGAGAATTATCAAGATTGCTTTGAAAAGAAAAAGGTTCTTGTGCACTTATTCCTTCTTTCTACACACACACACACACACACACACACACACACTTCAGACATCTGGTAAACCCAGCATTTTAGGGACAGAGACTAGGCCTGTGCACATCAGAACATCTGGTTAAGAGCTCCTCCCCACCACCACACATAATGCATCCCACCACTATCACCAAACAGCACATTAAGGGGTATCTGGGCTCTTGGGAGTTGCACCATGTTGACCATGCAACAATTTCTAAGGTAGGTACAGGGATAGCACTCTAAAATCCTGGAATAAAAGTATGTAATCTGTTTATCTCCTTTTTTATCAGAATTTAATATGTATTTTCCCCCATCACTAAATCTGTTTTGAGTTTTATTCTAAAATACAGCAGATTTTCCCCCTACTTTTACAATTTCTCCTGGGACAGAAGAAAATTAACAAATTAATTTAGCTCATGGAAAAAAATTGGTTTTTCCTGAAGTTTTCAGTTCAATTGTTTAAAACCAAAAGTGAAAATACTGTTTTTATGGATGGAGAATATGGAAGAAATGGTGGCAATTGTATGTTTGTTAGAGATGAAAATTGAGTTTAGATGAATGTTTAAGTTTGAAACAAAAGAAGATGAATCTCTCTCTCTCTCTCTCTCTCTCTCTCTCTCTATCTATCTGTCTCTTATTTTTCTTTTTCTATTTCTTCTCCCCTTTCTGTTATGAAAGGCATACATGCTGACTCTATGCAATTTGGAAAGTAGGCAAAGTATAAGGAAAAGATATTACCTATAATCTAACAGTACAGAGATACCCACAGTTAAACATTTTGATTTATTTCCTTCAGGCTGAGACAATGCTGTAGTACAGTTTTGAATCGTTTTTCATATACTGTCATATCATGAATATTTTCTCATGGCATTAAATATTCTTTAAAGTCATAATTTAAAATGATCATGAAATATCTGATAATACCATGATTTTACTTAACCATTTTTAATTGATGGATATTTAGCTTTTAAAAAATCTTTATTATTATAAACATCAATGTGATGAACATCTTTATGTATAAATCATTGACCTGATGTTACATTCAAAGACCGAAGAAGTTAAGAATGGTTGGTGCATAGAATGTAAGGAGTAACACAAAGAGATAGGGTTGGATAGGGAGGCAAGAAACAAATCTTGCTAGCTTGCCCCTGTATGTCCTGATAAGTGTTTTGGACTTTATTCAAATAATAACAATAGTAATGATGATGATGAAGATGATAATAATAGCTGGTATTTGTTGAGATTTTACTGTTCACAAGACATCTTCCCAAAGAGTTTTTATTTATTAACTTATTTCCTCTTTGCAACAATCCTGGGCTATAGGTACAGCTTGCAAAACCAAAGCATGGAAAGGTTGAGATGGCCAAGATCATAAACCTGGACTGTTGAGTTGATGCAGTTCACCACTTTGGCCCGTTACCTTATTGCCAAAGGGAGCTACTGAACGGTTTTGGATGGGAGAGGCATGGTGAATAGATTTGCATATTTAAAAAGCTCATTCTCTCTGAGGTTAGAAGGAATGGAAGGGACAAGGGTAGAAATAGTAAGACCAAATCTAAGAGAGGGATGGAGGCAGTGAAAGTGGTGGCATTGGGGACAGAGGGAAGAGAATGAATTTGAGGAATGTTAGGGAAGGTGGATTGACAAGACTTGGATATGGAGGTAGAGGGACAGGAAAACTTCAAGGTTGCCTTGCAGGCTTGGACAGCTGCATGGAGGGAGGAGTCATGTGCTGAGATAAAGAGACAGTTGGATGACCTACCCAAGGTCACCTAGCTACTAAGTGGAGGAGGTGGGAGTTTGAGCACTAAAGCCAGGAATCTGTGAGTCTGGAGACAGTCTGGGAGAAGAAAGCTGTTCTGGATGCGGGTCCTTGTAATAAATGTAGGAGAGAAGCACAGAACTAGAACTGAAGAATGGACCCCAAACAATACAAGCTGGAGCATTATCATATCAAGAATGACCTTTATTTAGAGAGACAAGACACAGAGCCTAGTGACAGCAATGGGTACCCCACATCAGGTGATTCCCTGCACACATGTGGAAAATCCCTCTGTGTGAGGAAGGGCCAGGAGACGGGGGAGATGGAAGGTCAGGAGGGGGTCACTTCATTCATTACCTAGCTCCAGGAAGCCGCTCAGACGGAGGCAACCAACTCTATTTAGGGACTTCAGTTAAGTGGTGTGACTGAGGGTTGGGGATTTGTTTATTTTGAGGAGCTGTGACAAGTTGAGCTTTTAGATGTAAATCCAGTTGATTAGGGTTTTTTTAGGATTGTAATTTGGGCAAATGAGGTGACAAAGTGGGAGAAAAACATGGATTTTGGAGAGTGGCCATTCTAAGGTTGAATCCCGGTATTTCCATCTTTTCTTCAGTGACTATGGAAATCTTGGTTTACCTCCTCAAACATCTGTTTATTCATTCATAAATGGGGATAATAGTTACCCAAAATGAAGTCATAAACAGTGTGTGTATATTTATAGGAAGAAACTGAGTCTCAGACAAGGCAAAAATGAAAAATGACCAGCCCAGTCTCCAGAAATTGTGCAGTGAGGACTTGGACCCTGGTCTCTCAAGCTTGGTTCCTTGCACTATATATAATCATCTCTCTATTCTGCAGTCCCAGGAGGAAGGAAAGCCCTGACTCCTGATGAAAACTGTTTTTAGTTTAAAACAAAGTACTGCCTTTTCCATTACAACAGCCCTCTCTGGGAGTGGACTGTCCCAGCCAGGATTTTACCCTTGGTCCTTCTCACATAGTGGTAATGCCCCTTGGAGCTCAGAGATGTCAGCCGTGATCCAGCCAGGGAGTGGAATTCCATCCCTTCTTCCCCGGCAGCTTTCTCCTTCTGGACTCAGCCCCAGCTTCCCATGAATGAATCGGTACTTGAGCTTATAGAGGTTGTACATCGTGTTATTTGTGTTTATATGTAATGGACAACACCTAAGCAACTGGCATCCAAGACAGAGTAACTGATATTGAAAACAAAAACAAAATCCAGAAAAATCAATGTACTCCAAAGTGACAACTTAGTGACTTTCATAAAGATAGGACAAGTAATTGGCACAATTTTGGGCTTTGGAGTTTGGCAGTTCTGGGACTGAGTCTACGATTTTCTTGTCGCAATCTGTGTGGCTTTGTGCGAGGGTCTTTTTTTTCCCCCCTAAATAAAAGAGTTCTTTATTTCATTGTCTTATTTGTTTTGCAGAGAAAGGCTGTGAAGTGTCTCCTACCTCCCTCTTAGGGTCTAGTTGTCCGTGGGCTATACACGGGTCTTCACTTCTCTGAGACTCAGTTTCCCAGCCTTCTAGACTGAAATCTCCAGGCAAGGAGTGTTTTTTGTCTATTTTGTTCCCCATTGCACCCCTAGTGCCAAGAACAGTGTCTGGCACATAGCAGTTGCTCTGAAAACATTTGTTGAACAAATTGTTGAATGAATCTAGCAAACAAAAGGGTGTGATGGGGATGCCATGAAATGAGGCTTATAAAATGCTTAGTTTGGTGCCTGGCCCATGGTGAGCGTACGATTAATGGTAACTGCTACTGCTGTGATTCTTGTTATTCTCCTTGGTGGTGTTACAACTTGGTTCCATTATAAAAGGGGTGCCAGAATGTTCAATTTCCTTGGAATAAGGTGCTTTGCTGACAGTCACTTTGGGCAAGGGAGGGGACTGTGCCTGCTACTGTGCAGAGAGCAATGTTCTTGTAAAAGAAAGGGCGGTCACATTCTTTCGCCTCCAGCTCCTGTGGTTGGACCACCTTCACCCCAATCCTACTAAGTTTGGAAAACTCTTTGAAGTGCACAAGAGAAGAGGCAGGACTTGTGATTTGGCTGGAAGCTCTGTGCAGTTAGAGGGGAGGTTTTGCAATGAGGAAAACCAGAGGATGCGGTAATTAAAGACCCCATCACACTTCGCAAAAGAGTCCAGGGGGCTTGGACCTGGAGTTCAGCCAGTTGTCAATCTGAGCAATTGTGCTTTGATGACCTTGAGGTTTCCCTTGGGATTCTAAGAGACACAGTTCTGTCTCCTGTCTCCTGAAAGCCGTCAGATTCGGTGCAGAGGAGCCACATGACAACATCAGGAAGAAAGGCTGGGTTTTATTTTTGGAATCCATTTCATTGGTGAACAAAACCAACACTTGATAGACTCACCACACTGCTTTTCCAACACAGTACCACAGTCCAGTGCTACATCACAGTCCAACTCAACAACACCCCTAAACAAACCCAATGTTGCATACCAACATGTCTTCTGAAGTAATACCACAGCCCATGTGGCAGCAGGGATCATAATCGTGCTATGGTAACAGAAGATTACACAGCAATATTCCACTCTAACATTGTCCACAAATCCAGCAATGTCTTTAGGACAGCACACCTCAACAAAATGTCCCATCCAAATGCAAAGTTCCTACCAAATCACTCTTTAATCCAACATGTCTCCTCAAGATGACTGTGGCCCAACACACCCCAAGCCAATCCAGTGCTGATTCAGCAATGCATAACTGGCCCAAAGACATGGAAAGAGAATACCAAAAAGAACTATTGCTTTGGAAAACCTAGTCTCTGTCCTAACTAAACTTTGTGGTTGTGTATGACTGGGGTTTTCCCAGCCTTCGGGGATGAAGAAACCAAACATCCACCCCCTTGGATTTGCCAACATGCAATATTTCCTCTGACCTTGACTGCTGTCTCCCCTCTCTTCTGTTCCCTCAGCCACCATTAGGCTCAGCTAACCACGATCAGGGATGTTGGTGCCAATTTGGGTCTTGGAGACAGCACCGGGAGAGTTAGAGGGAAGATGCCAGGCCTAGGGAGTGCTTTGGATGGAGTTCTCAGAGTTTCTGGAAAGGGGGTAGTCCATTGGCAGTTCTGTGTGGTCTACTTGTCCATCCAAGACAAACCTCAAACCCAACACTTGATTTGGCAAACCAGAAAAAATAGAATAAGGTTTATTCCGTTTCTCAAGAAGTGAACCCAGGGATCCCAGGCTACACTCCATTCTTGGTCTTTTTTCCTTTTTAAACAAACTGCCTGGCTTTTAAGATCTTCAAAATCCCATTAAAGGCTTTTACCCCTTCATATATTGGAGGCGTTTGATGAAAGAGTGTAGAGGGGAGGGAAAAGATAATGGGGCCTCAGAGAACAGAGACCAGAGGCCTTAATTTTGCCTGTCTCCCCTGCCGGTAATGGTGTTGGATGTAAACACTCCTCTGGTGAACGCTGGAGCGTGATTACAGGATGGCTGGGGAGAGAGGAAGTGTTTGCAAACCGCAAGGAGGAATGTCGCCCTTTGAAGGAGTTTGGCATTTATTTTTTGCCCCCTCCTCTGTCCCCCCACAACCCAACCCTACTGCTTTTCTCCACTGCTTTCTTCTCTGGGTTCCTTGTTCTGTAAACACAGTGACAGAAATTAGATGTGGGCAAATCTGTTAAACATTTTAAGTCGAAGTGGGGTTGGCAGCTGCCTCACTCCGCGGGATATGCGAGACGAAGCTAATAACATCGTAATGGGTCCTTTGTTTTTGTCTGGGGAATGGTGGAAGGGAAGTGGAGGGCTGGGGCCAGGGGTGAGGAGGTGGGTGCAGGATGGAAAGCTGCTGTTATGGAACCAACCCAAGCTTCCAATGTTGGGGGGTCTAGGGGATCAGGCAGTGTCTCAACTCTAGTGAGCTCAGAAAGGCAGCCAACGAACAACCTCCACCCGTCAGCACGCTGCTTGAGTCCCATGTTTTCGGGCATCATCTCTGGTCTCCTGGTCACAAAGCATCTCTACTTGACAGCTTCAAGCTACAAATTTCTACTGCCGCCTCTTCATTTTTTCCATCCGTGAAATTCCCAGTGACGTCAATGGGGTTCCATATGCAAAACACTTGCAGTCTGTGGGACCCCAGAGCAAAGCGTTGGCTCTGTGGGTTTTATGCCTGCATGTTTTGCTGTCTGGAAACCTCTGCTTGGGATCAAGTTCCTGTTCTTAATTCTGGTCAGATGGTTGGGGTGGGAGCCTCAAAACCCACAAGTGGAAGCTCCATTAAGTGATCATCAAATTAATTCAATTAATATGTATTGAGGGCGTGCTATGAGGCAAGTGGGGCTAGATGGAGGGGACATGATGGTGAATGAGACAAGCTTGGCCTTTGCCTTCATGGGGAGCTTAGAGTCTAGTGTGCTGTAATGAAATATATAATTTCACAAATGATTGTTTAATCATAACATTTAGGAGCTATAAGGAAAGAGGAAGATATAAAATGGGGTGCCTATTCTAGTCTGTAGAAGGAGGTGTGTACAGGGGTCTATTCTTTATCTCCAGTAGGATGACAGTTTAATCCAGGGATTTGTAACCTGAGGTTTAAGGACTATTAGTTTTTAGGAATTCCATAAACTCCCATGCATACCCTGTTTTCCGAACCACCCAGAGTAGATATTTCCTATCTTTTCCTGCAACTTTCCAAGGATGGAAGTACCACACCCTTTACCAAAGCCCATTTTGGTGTTTTAACCCTCCTGGCTATGTGCCAAACATCATTTTGGGTGGCTTATTAATTATAGCTGCAATCAACAATGCTGGGGACAGTTATTTGATGCCTATTTTAGACCAGGTGCCATGTTGGGTAGACATGCATGGTGCCATAAATGATTTGATTTTATGTTCATTGAAGAGTTTAATGGAGAAACTGCAGCTCAGAGTGGTTAAGTCAATTTCCCAAGATTACACAGCTACAAAATGATGAAAGAAGGATTCAAACCCAGGACTTCAAACTCTTAATTTATTACTCTTCCCCAGCAATACCTTGCCTTTCATAACCTTTTTAGTCTTTCGATACCTGACTTTTACATTAAATTATAAATCTTCCTAGAGTAAGGAATATACCCTTTATCTCTTGGTTATCAACATCCCTAAATACACACATGGAATTTACTATGTGGATATTCCTATGCTGTCACTAGAGATACTTAATACTTCTCCATGTCCATTTATAATCTCTTATCTATTTCCGTTCATTAAAATTCCATTTATGTAGGTGATATATTTTTAATCCATGAGTATCAAGCCCTTCTCCCCTCCAGATTTAATGGCCATGCTCCCTTTCATTTCTTCTCGGTACTAACACATTTCTGCAGCTCTAATACATTCTTCTGGATGCTCCAGTTACTGTTTGTTCAAAACTGGATGAAGTGATTCAGAAGTTCTGCAACTGGACTGTTATAGAACTTCTCAGAGGGACCAGCATCAAAAGGAGATATTTTCAGGCATTAGCAGAGTTGGGAATGAAAGTTGCTCATGGGCTACAAGGGCTCATGGGTTCTCTGGCTTGATCAAGTCACCTGGGAGACATTGGTAGATTAAAGATTTCTACAAATTCTTTGTTATTTCTCAATTAGAAAGGTGAAGTATAATTTCCCTTTTCTTCAGCCCGGCCTGAGTTTCATAACTTCCTTGACCAATAGAATGTAGTGGAAGAATGTCTAAGAACTTCCAAGGCTAGGCCATAAGAACTGTTCAGCTCCCTCCTGGGCCTCTTAGAATACTTACTGTGATGAAGTCCAAGTGACCACATGAAGAGGTTCCACGGGCAGAGGAACCAAGATCCCACTCTGACATGACAGCTTTGCCATGTGAATGCACCATCTTGAATATGAATCCTCCATCCCCAGTTGAACTGTTTCATCTGACACTCCCTGGAACAATGATGCACCCTCTCTGCTGATTCCTGCCAAGTTACAAATCTGTGAGCAAAATGAATGCCTATTGTTATCTTAAATCACTGAATTTGGGGGGTGTTTGTTACATGGCAGTAGCTAACTGCAACAGAAGTCCTTCCTCCTACAAGACTGGTCATCTGTCTTAGTGATACAGTCTAACAGCAAATAAGCAATGGACAGACTTGGGCGAGCATGAGTAATTTTCAAAATCCATTCACTGAATATTGCTTTTCAAATGGGCTTTATCCTTAGGAGGTTTTTGGGGAATCAAGGTGTAAGATGATTGGGCAGAGCTTCAGGTCCCCTTCCTTCCTCTAGTTTAACTCTTTTATGTACTGGGACTCTAATAATAGCTATTGGCTAAATGCACCGTCCTAAGCATTCTTTATAGATTAGCTTATTTATTCCTCATAATAACCCTTGAGGCAAATACTATTACTGTTCCCATTTCACAGATGAGAAAATTGAGGCACAGAGAGATTAAATAAATTTCTTAAAGCCACATAACTCATAAGTGGTAGAACCCAGGTTATCTGGCTACAAAATTGACACTCTTAAAACAATTCTCTATACTGTTTTCACGCAAGTTTAAATTCAAACAAAAAAAGCTTTCTGATAAAAAAATGACAAAATTTATTATATTTTATTGCCAAAAGTTATTGTACTTAGTATTTATTATTTTCTATGGCTTATCATGGTGCTAGAGATAGGGGATTTAGAGATGAGTTGATAATAATTTCACTTAGGTATTGTGCTAAATGCTTTGCTAAAACACATTATCTCATTTGATTTTTAACAACAGTCATGTAAGAGAAGCACTACTAGTATCACCATGTTACAGATGAGTAAATCAAGGCTTAGAGAAATTGTGGAATTTGCCTGAGTCTGCACGGGTGGTTTGACCACAGTGTCTGTGCTCTTAATTGCACTGTGCTTGGTTGCTGCCCTCTGGGTTTTCACAGTCTAGCTGGGGAGATAGACTAATGAACAGGTGCAATATGATGATGCAAATACTCTAAATTAGGAATGATATAAGGTTCTGGGAGTGGGGAGATGGAGGAGAAAATACCCAATTTTGGCCAGGGAAGTAGAGGAAGGTTTTTTAAAAGAGGTGGTGACAGCTTCGAGTAATTAGACTTTGCCAGTCTCATGAAGGAAAGAGAGGTCATTCCAGGAGGGGCGGTGTGGAGAAAGCATACAGGAAACATAAAGGTAAAAAAGCTGTAATGAAATGGTGCATGAGGGAAGCCAGCAGCAGATCTGCACTGGTGTGGAAATCACTGGACAAGGATGCTGGAGAAATATGTGGGGCAAATTAAGAAGGGAGTTACATGCCATACCAAGTGCTTTGAACTCATCTCCAACAATGACTGTCCTTTCAGGAGGGTGGACAGTGATTCCAAAATAAGGAGCATCAACATGAACCTATCCCTTATCTAGCCGTTCTGGGCCCTGCTTCTACGCACTGTTAAAAGCAGCATTTGCAGAAAGCAGAGGTCTCTGCAATTCATATAAGCCTGTCTCGCTCCGCAAGAACACATCATTTATTTCCTATAAGTGCCTGTCTCCCTCTTCCTCAAATATGCTCAGGGTTACAACTTTCTCTGATTCCTAGGAGATGGCCCACTCCACACAGTAATTACTCACTCCATAAAGGTTGTCTCCAAACTCTCTCAGCCCTTTTTCCTCTGACTCTTTGTGACTGACCAGTGAGAGTGTAAGCATGCTGCTTCCCTGCTTGTTAAAGACAGCCAGCATTTTGGATCTCATCTGAAAATGGATGTCCTTGGGTAAAGCATCCTTTCTCTGTTCCTTCTTTTTCTGAGTTTGAGTCACTGTAATTTATTTTGTGTCTTCCCACCTCTTTTCTACACATCTAACCAGAAAAACTGAGATTTATTTGCTTACAATGTAATTATAAAATTAAACTCATGCCAAGGTCTTGTGTTGCTGAGATGGATTGGGGGTGGCGAATACAAGCTACTAAGTCACGAATACAACTACGAACAAGACTTCATTTAAGCTCTTTGAATATCATTTTTCCCATCTGTGAAATGAAGACATGTGTCCTGCTCAATGCATCTTCATCACGCCCAGTGAGGCAGATGGGACAGATACACAGAAACGTCTCACACCCTATGAATCAAGCTACAAGTATGAAGTGTCAATAGTCATGATATCAGCAGTAGCAAAATCAGTAATAATAATAGTGGCTGGAAATGGTTAGATAACAGCCAGATTGCATGGGTTCAAATTTCACCTTTTCTATTTAATAGCTGTATGACTTTGGGCATGTTGTTTAGCCTCCCTGTGCCTCAGTTTCCTTAAATGTAAAAAGATGATAGTATCTTCCTCAAAGAGCTGTCATAAGAATTAAATCAATGAATACAGAAGTGCTTAGAATAGTGCCTGGCACATCATAAACACTATAGAAGGGTTTGTTTTTATAATTGTTATTATTACCATAATTCTTTATAACTTGTTTCTACATTTTCATGTGGAAATCTTGGCTTCCTTTTTTTGATAAAAACATCTCTCCAGTTTCAGAAGCTCATATTCTCTAATTTATTCTAGCTAATAATAAAAATTAGCAATATCAAGAACTTCGTAGAAAGTGAGCCCCTTAATATTCAGAAAAGATAGTTATTTGCAAAAAGGGAGTTTTGGATGCCGGCCATTATTTCAGACTGTCTTAGCACTCAGGGCCCTGAACACACCAGACTCTTCCCAGATTCTTTACTGCACGACACCAGGGCATTATAGTATTGGAATTTGAAACAATCCATTCTAATACAGCTCAATGATTTGTCCTCAATAGGTAGTTAATAAGTACTTGTTAACACATATATGGTGAGGAACTCTTTTGTGTTTTTTCTGCTGACATATTTTTATTCATTACAACATTGTTAGTAACTGCTCTGATAAAGGCATCTGATAAGGTTCAACTTGGCCTCATGATAGACCAAAATTAATACATTGGAACTCTGGCACTTTATTTATTTATTTCTTCCTCCACTATGCGTAACTATCACCTAGTGCTCACCTAAGGGATAGTAAAACCTAAAAAAAGACAAAAAACAAAAAAGGAAAAAATGTATGAAAGAGATTAGGGACCGGTATGAAAACTATTTTTATAGGCAGTTTGGCCTGAGCTTTGAAGTTCAATAGGGAGTGATGTATTGCTATCAGGTTGGATTTCACACCTATTCAATTCTGTAGCCAGGTAATGATGAACAACCTCCTCTGGGTATAGAAGAATGAAACAAAATTAAGGCAAGCTGTGAAATGGCCCCCTTGCTGCAATTTCATCTCCCGGATAGATTTGGATTTGCCAGAGTGTGTTTATAAGGGTGATGAATAGATTTGACACAATAATACCCACCCAGTCTTAGAACCTGTATGGGACTGTCACTAAAAAAGCTGGAAAAAAAAATTCCCCCTCCTTATTCTGTTTCCCTTTTCATTACACTGTTCAATTACACAAATAATTATTTTTTAATAGATGTTGTATTTTAGAATAGTTTAAGATTTACAGAAAAACTGTGAAGATAGTACAGACATTTTCCATAGAACCCACACCCAGTATCCCTTATAATTAACATCTTATGTGAATATGGTACATCTGTCACAGTGAATGAACAGATATTGACACATTATTATTAAACAAACCTATACTTTATTATTGCTTAGCTTTCCCTGAATGTTCTTTTTCTGTTCCAGGATCCCATCTAGGAAACCACATTATGTTTAGATGACACGTCTCCTTAGGCACCTCTAGGCTGTGACAGTTTCCCAAATTTTCTTTGACTTTGATGACCTTGGCAGTTTTGAGAAATAATGGTCAGGTATTTTGTAGACTGTCCTCAGTTGGGGTTTGTGTGGTGTTTTTCTCATGATTAGACTAGGGTCGTGGGTTTTAGAGAAGAAGCCACTGAGAAGAGTTACCCTTTTCATCACAGCATATCGAGGGTATATTCTTGTCACTGCTGATGCTAACTTTTATCACTTGATGGGTTTGTGTGGTGTTTTTCTCATGATTAGACTAGGGTCGTGGGTTTTAGAGAAGAAGCCACCGAGAAGAGTTACCCTTTTCATCACAGCATATCGAGGGTATATTCTTGTCACTGCTGATGCTAACTTTTATCACTTGACCTTGGGTAGTGTTTGGGTATTTTTAAAATTTGTATAATGAAAAGTTTTAAACCTATAGAAAATAATATAATTAAATTACTCCATTAATATGTGTTTTATACTCCACGAGGACCTGCTCACAATGTTTTGCTCTAACCCATAGCTCTGTGCTCATTGAATATCTAAAGGAAAAAAGGAAATGAGCCCTGGTTTAAAAACAAAAACAAAAACAAAAAACTTGAAAGAATATAAATTGTCTAGATCAAGCTTAGAAAAAAGTGATATGAGAAAAATAATGTATCGATGTTGGGCGGATGGATGGATGGGTAGATGGATGGATGGATGGAGGGATGGAGGGATGGATGAATGAATGAACTGTGTTTCCAGCATGCCCAGAAGAAGAATGACAAACCAACTGGCTTGGGCATTCTGGTCCATGTGGGATATTTTTCCCCATAGTGGAGAAAGTTGATAAGAGCCACTGAATATCACCCAGCCTGCACCTAATTGCTTTTATCTTCTTTTGCTGAGTCCCCTCTTTGTTAGTATCTCTTAAGGAAAGGAAGGAAATGGGTTGACAGGTTAGTATAAGCATATTAGTTCTTTTAGAAGCTCCACTCATGTAAATAAGTCCGAACATTGACATGCAGATTTACTCCTCTCTCTAAAGAAGTTGGACTTTCCATGCATGACTTCACTTTTCATTGATTAACTCATTCAGGAAATATCTGTGGAGTGTCTATAGTGTGGTGGGCACTTTATTAGGTCCTAGGTTTTGCTAAACGAGACAGGCATAGCTCCGTCCCCAAGGAGCTTACAATCTAGTGGAGAAGTTTGACATGACCATCTTTGCATTTTATTATTATTAATATTATTATTATTATTATTATTATTATTTTTGCTGCTGCTGTTGTTGTTGTTATTGGAGCATAATTGACTGTACATATCTGTGGGGTATAGCATTGAATATTAATACCTGTGTGCAATATGTGATACTCAAATCAGGATAATTAGTATATCCAACTTTACACATGTAATCATTTTTTGTGGCCCTTTACCAATTTCTCCCTAACTTTCCCTCCCCCCACCCCCTTTCCCACCCCTGGTAGTCTCAGTTCTGTTCTCTCCTTTTGAAAGTTCAACAAATTATTGGGATTGTTGTACCTTTCTTCTTCTTCTTTCTAAAATTTATCTGCTTCTTTATTTTTTTTAGTTCCCACTTATGTGTAAAGACATGCAATATTTCTCTTTCTGTGCCTGACTTGTTTCACTTAATGTAATTCTGTCTAGGTCCATCCATGTTGTTTCAAATGGCAGAATTTCATTCTTTTTATGGCAGAGTAGTATTCCATTGTGTAGATATACCACATTTTCCTTTTCCAGTCATCTGATGATGGACATTTGGGCTGGTTCCAACTCTTGGCTATTGTAAATAGAGCTGCGGTAAACATGGGCATACTGGTGTCCCGTTGACATGATGATTTCCATTCCTTTGGGCATATGCCCAGCAGTGGGATTGTTGGATTGTATGGCATTTTTGTCTGTAATTATTTGAATAGGTTCCATACTGTTTACCATAATAGCCGCACTAATTTACAGTCCCACCAATGGTAGGAAGATTCCCCTTTCTCCACATCCTCGCCAGCATTTGTTATTCTGACATGACCATCTCTGGATGAACGGTTTGTGAGATGGTGGTCATCTCATCACTCGAGGCCCTCCTTATTTTTAAACAACATGCAATACTGCAGTGACCAGGAAAATTCCTGTCTCGTTTCCTTTTTTTTTTCTGGTGGATGGCCAGTACAGGGAGCTGAGCCACTGACTTCAATACTACAACACTGCACTCTAACCAGTTGAGCTACCGGCCAGCCTTCATTTCTCTATCTTGGTGTTCTTTGACTGTAGCAGAGGAAAATGGGCCCATCTGTGAAAGGTAGTAGGTACCTGCAGAAGAAGAGACCATCATCGCTGACCCATATCAGAGCAGAAACAAAGGAAATTGCCGAATCAGCCAGTGACTTCATACGTCCTCCTGCCTTAATGGATGGTTTAACGCACACACCTAAATACTCTGATTATTTTCATCACACTTGCTATTTTTCTGGTCTAACTTAAGTTTTATTTTCATTCTCCCATGAAAGTCCACACCAGTATCTGCATCCATCTAGTGATTTCATTAGCCAACTCAAAGCTTTATTGGTTCGATGACCTTCTGCTGGATAAAAGTGTGCAAAGCCCTTCACTGAATCAAGGCCTCACGAGGATTTTCTCAGGAACTGGGAAGAAAATTGGCTTAATAAGGAAGCTGCGTGCAGAGTGTAGAAAGGCTCAAGGCGCTTTGGGTCCAGATCTTAGCTCTGTGAAGTTACTTGGCCTGCCTGAGATTTATTTTCTTCAGCTATGAAATAGAAATAAAACCCCTATTTCACAGACCCTATAAAAGATAGTATATATGAGTATGTAAACTGCAAAGTCCTGTATTAATGAAAAAATTTATTTGGAGAAACACTAGATAGTAAGCAGGGACTTTATCTGTCTTTTGTGTGTGTGTGTGTGTGTGTGTGTGTGTGTGTGTGTGTGACCGGTAAGGGGATCATAACCATTGGCTTGGTGTCGCCTGCATGGTGCGCAGCCAGTGAGTGCACCGGCCATCCCTATATAGGATCCGAACCCGTGGCCTTGGCGCTGCTGTGCTCCCAGCGCCACACTCTCCCGAGTGAGCCACGGGGTCGGCTATCTGTCTTGATTGTGGTTGTAATCCACAGCACTTTGTACAGTGCTTAGCACATAGTAGAATGTCAATTAATGCTTCTTAAATGAATGAATGAATGAATGAATAAAAATGAATGGATGGATGGATGAATAAATGGATAGAAGAGAAGAATGATGAATAAATGGATGAATAAAGGATGGATGGATGGACGGGTGGACAGACGGATGGAAGGGTGGATGGATGGATAAATGAATGATGAATAAATTAATGACTAATAGTGATAATCAGGGTTTCTTCTACAAATGGATCGTTTCTCTCTAGTTCTTTGTGATCACACGAAAGCAATTATCCCAAATTTGGCTTCTGCCTTACAACTGTTTCGTGGCTTTGAGCCAGCTAATTGACTCACTCATAAAAGGATGATAATGACACCTTCTTTGGGGGCTGGTGGTGTAGTGAATGTTGGGAAAATTAATTGCGTGGTGGTAAACAGCTTTGAGATCTCCAGATGAAAGGTGCCGCAGAGGTGAGCTGTTATCCTTATTCCTTTGGGTTTCCTCTTGCCGCTTCTGCCTCCCTCAAGGGTGGCTCCTCTCAGCCTCCTGGAGATTCATGGTGTCCCAGAAGTGAGTTTTACTTGGAGAAGCCTGCCTTTTATTGAACTGACTCTTCTCTGAGGTCATTTGACAGAAGGCATCCAGGTGAGAGGGATATAATCCTAGGAAGTTGGCTTCCCCGCTTCATTTCCTTCCAGAAGGATTGATTTTCCCAAATGCCAACCAGGCCCTACAATACAGAACAGCCTGAAAACAGACTCTCTTTTCCCCCCTCTTGGTATAATAAAATAAGGGATCCCTCTAGATCCTTTGTTTTGGGGGTCTCACCTGTTGGCAAGACCTGGGTTAAGAGCTAGAGACCAGGTGTCTACCATTTGGTGTCTAAAGAGAACTGGGATTCATTTATATCCAATACCAGGTTACAGCCTCCCTTCCTTCCCATATGTGGCACTCCAGATTGAAGGCATGGGATGCATATGTCTTTCAGTTTGTGTGTTTCTGATAGAAAAAATAAGGTCTCAGACATTAGAACTAGGAAGATGGTTTGGATACATAACTGTGTGCCCTTGAACAAATTGCTTAACTTCCCTGATGCTCACTGTCTTAAACGCTGACCACGCAGGGGTGTTAAGATTGAATGAGATGGTGCACGTTAGAGAGCCCAGCAGTTTGGTTTTTTCCCTTCTCCTCTTCCCTTTCTCTACTTCCAGAGCTTCTCCTGGGATTTCTTTTATTCATAATGAGTTGTCTTTATTTCTTGTGCTTCCCATCCCAGTACACACGAAGGTTCTGGATCTAGGAACATAGATTCAAGTCTTATCTCATCCTTGACTCCCACAGCCCTCCACTGTCTAAGGACAGATTGTCTTGTGCTTTCTTGATTCTGTGTCCTTTCTCCTCACCTTTCTCAACAGTCACTGTGCTCTCTTTGCCTCCTTCAGCCTGTCCTCCCCATGGAAGGCAGGTATCTTCTTACTATAGAAATTGAACACAATCACAATCACAATCACAATCCTTCCAATGCCTTCCCAAAGGGAGCAGATGTCCCTTGTGCTCTATATGGCAGCCCCTCTGCGTCTTTTGTGGTTGGAGTTAAAAGCAACTTCCAGAATAAATACCCGTCCTCCTCTTCTTCCTCTCTTTCCTCCTCGGTCCACTCTTCTCTCTTCTCTTCGTTCTCTCCCTCTCCTCTCTTTCTTCTCTCCATTTCCATCTTCTCCTTCTCCCTCCTTGTCTTCCTCTTCTTGTCTCCTCTTCTTTGACCATTATGTTTCTTCTCCCCAAACTCTTTCTCTGCCTGTCTTTTGATCTTCCTGTATTTACTTCTGGCTCATCTCGATCCTGGAAGCCTCATCCTGAACTGGCATGAGACAGAATTCCATATCTGTTGCCACCACCTCTTGGTGTGGGGCAGAAGGACATTGGGAGAAGAGACTCAATAACTCAACCTTCACTGTTGACATGGCCATGCTTTTGGGAAGCCACAGAAGCTATGACAGGCTGTTTGACTACATCGTTCTGACTGGACAATGTTACGTGGGGCTTGCCCCCTTTCTTTCCTCTGTCCACGGCTGTCCTCTGCGCCATGAAGGTGGCACCTCAAAGGCTGTTTTCTCTCTTGAGAAACTTTAATAACTACTTTTTCTCTATCCCTGTAGCATCTATTCCCTGAGAATGAAAAGTGATCACATTGTTTATTAATTGCAAATTTCTGAAGGGCACTATCCACATTTCATACATATTTACATCTTTGACAAGTCCTGTACAGTGTCTAGGACAAAGTTGGAGGTCAATCGATATTCACTGAATTGGACAGAGTGGAGAAATAATGTCCTCCTGATGGGAGTCTTTCAGACTAAATCCCCTTTGGTTCTTACCCCTCTCTAAATGGATCGGATTATTATATAGCCATAAGGAAGCTTAAAACCCCCTTTCCCATGGCAGGAAAATTTAAGCCAGATCAATTCCAGCAGATGATTTTTCTGCTCAAGGTGTTTAAAGATGACCTCTTTACAGATTTACCCAGTTGTCCTTTCAAGCATTTTATCCTTGGCTCTGAGTACGTTCTCCTAAGTATCCTTTCAAATCCCTAACTCTGTTTAATTTTAAACCTACTGTTTTTCGTTTGGATGTGGAGAGTGACTTTTGTGTGTGTGTGTGTGTGTGTGTGTGTGACCGGTAAGGGGATTGGAACCCTTGGCTTGGTGTCGCCCACACTGCGCTCAGCCAGTGAGCGCACCGGCCATCCCTATATAGGATCCGAACCCGCAGCGGGAGCGCCGCTGTGCTCCCTGCGCCACACTCTCCCGAGTGAGCCACAGGGTCGGCCCTGGAGAGTGACTTTTAAGAATCTTTCTCTTAAAATTATCCCCAGGGTTGAAGACCACAGCTGAGATTTTTTTTCTCCTCTTTTCTTTTAATTCTCCAGTCCACCAGGCTCTCAACAGAGAAAGGAGACCCAGCTTCTGGTTCTGGATTTGAAGCTAATCACATTGAGTCAGTCACTTTCCTTCTCTGGGTCAATTTTCTTATATGTTAAGCAAAAGGCTGGACTAGAATTGGGATCAACACATTATGGCCCTCTGCCTGTTTTGGTGAATACAGTTTTATGGGAACACAGTCATGCCCATTTGTTTAGGTATGGCTGCTTATGCACTACCATGGCAGAGTAAGTAGTTGTGACAAAGACTGTATGGTTTGAAAAGCCCAAAACATTTAAGAGCTGGTCCTTTACAGAAGAAGTTTGCTGATCCTGGAATAGATGGCTTTTTAAGACTCCTTTAGTGTGAACATGAGTGCCATAATGTTTAGCTAGTGCTAATGAACAACTCACACTCCTTATAGATGGACGGGCATTGCCTTATGTGTGGGATATGCACCACTGGGGTTCTTGGATGTGGTTGCAGGGTCGAATGCCTGGCATCCAGAAGCACTGAAATCCATTCTGAACAAGTTATTGTCCTTTTGTTTTTCATTCTATCCTTCCGATTGCCTCTAGGACAGAGGCTCCAGTTGGCACTAGAAAGTCAGAACATGCTTTCCTCCTCCCATTTCTTTAGGCATGCCACCATGTTAAGCTGGAATTTAATCACACTTGTCTCACCCCCGCTGCGAGGATTTGCAATTCCCTATGTGAAATTCCAAAATCCCAAACTCTCTGAAAATAGAATTTTTTTTTCCTTAAATAATTTGATAGCCATACCTAACCCAAGTAGACATGAAATTATTTATAGCCTTTTAGTACTCTATCTTAACAAGAATGTGTATAGGTTGTGCTGCAAATCTACGAATGTTTCTAATCAGGGGTGCAGTACTGGGGTGTATGTGTCCTGTTTTCTTCATAATGTCTGGAAAATTCTGAATTCTGAAACACATCTGGCTCTGGGAGTATTGGATTAGAGTTTGTGGACCCATATTTCTTTTTAAGATTACCTCCTATTTATGGCAAGCATTTAAAAGTGTATAAAGTGAGTCATTTTAAACAAACACAAATATGAAGTAGATAGTGATAAGAAGGGTTCTCAGATCTGGCTTAAATCGTAGAGTTGTGCAGAAGTGATTGAAGTTTGGGAAAGCCTGTCTGAAAGGGTATTTCCCACCCCTTTCATGACCCCTCAACTCTTTTGTCTTGTTCTCTTGCGCTACCTCATGATCATCAAGCCACCCTCTTATTACCTCCAAACCCAGAGTTTCTTTGTGTGTGATGGTTAGTTAATGAACAATCCTTTCTCACCCATAAAATGGTATGTGGCTCCAAAATCTGATTTGACATTCCTGACACTTTCAAGGTCACAGAGGACCTAAACAGGAAGGAGTTTCCCTGGAGAGCCAGGGTGGGGCCAGGAATCGGGGATCTCGGGGTTCGGGTCCTGGGGATGGTTTGGAGTGAAGGCCAAGGTCTGGAGGCCAGACTCGCCAGAGTGCTGTGCTCTGAAAGGGGCCAGTTCAACCCTTTCAAAGGGCAGTATCCCCGGCTCTAAGTAGTTCTTAAAACACCAAACAACATTAGCTCTCGCAAATGAGGGAGGCTTAAACCTAAACCCGATTACAGCCAAGAGTGGCGAAGTGGCCGAGGTGCTATAAAGAAATGATGTTATTATGTCCAAGGGATGCCATTAAAACTCTGTTTACAAACCAAATGTGCCAGAGAATGGGTCAGGGAAAGAATTATTAGCAACAAAGCTATTTGATCTCTTTTATGATCCAGTGAGTCATATCGCTCCATGCTCTAGAAGGTGAATAATGAAAACCTCAAGCCTGTTGATTTATAAACAGGACCAGAATTCCATGTTCTTTAACCTCAGATGCCCTCTTAAGTGTGACTTACCCTAAATCAAATGGAACATCAGATACCGTGGGCTTCTCCCTCCTCCCAAGAGGTAATTGAAGAGGTGATTGGCATACAGGGTGCATAAAATCCCTGTTCAAGATGATGGATAGCTAGGGGGAAGGGTCAACGGCCAGGACTTAAAGACATGGCTTTGTTTCTACATGCCTCGTATCTGCAGGGCTTGAGGCTCCAAAGCTGCCTTTGTTCAAGCTCCTGGATTCTCAGCAGACCAAGGAAAAGGAGGCTTAGGGGTAGATGTTAACATGTTGCCCTAACCCCCATGGTTACCCGCCCCCCCCCCCGAAGATGTTCTAAGGAGCAGGACCAGTGTGGGTCTACATCTGAATTCCACCCATTACTGAATGAATGCAACCTCAGGAAAGCTATTTAAGGCCCCTGAGCCTCAGCTACCACATCTGTAAAATGACACAGTCCTGGTTTAAGCCCTTACTTTGTGCCTAGCACTGTGCTAAGCTGTCTTGTATGTGCCACATGCCAGCTTATTTTAATCCTCATGATGATCAGATTAACTTCATCATGACCTTACCAGTGGCAGACACTCTTCTATGAATTTTGTATCTGTTTGTTCATTTAATTCTCACAGTACTATATGAGGTAGTGTTGAGATCAGGATCCTACAGGAGCAGACCCTGAGACAGGATTTGAGTCTAAGTGGTTAGTTTGGGAGGAGATTGCAAGAAGCATGAGTAAAGAAGTGGGAAAGTAAGATGGGAAAGATAAGAAATTAGTTAAACCACAGCCCTCTCCCCATATCACCAGCATCCCTACTGTGGGCAACTGGGGTACAGTCCCTTGGAGATATTTAGAAATGACGTAGCCCAGAGTTGCCTCATCAGGGGGTGAGGAAGTAGGGGTAGTTAGGCACCGCCTTTAGTTAATCATGGTAGAGGGCTCTTCCAGAAGTCTTAATCCCAGTATTCCCAGCTTGTCCCATGTGTGAGCTAAAAAATAAAGTCCCTCAGGCAAAGACTTGTCGGTGCTTGTGACTGGAAGCCATTAGGTGGGCCTGCATGGGAGTGGTGTAGAGAGGGTATTGATGAGCCCCACAGCATCCACTGCAGGTTCCTGCTGGGGATGAGAAAACTGAGCTGCAGAGAATTGAAGAGTCTTCCCAAAGTTTCCCCTGGTCTCAGCTGGCAAGTGGTCATCTGACTTCAGGATCCACAATGAAAACGTCTGGGTTGCACATCCCAACTCTTCACAGAAAGTATCACCATCCCATTTTTCTGATGAAGCATCTGAAGCTCAGAGAGGTAAATTGACCTTATCCTTCAGCAAATTAGGACCTGAGGAAGGACTGGAACTTGACTCCCATTGATGTCAAATTCAGGGTCAGGCCCAGCATGCTTTCTTCTTTTTGTCTGTGGAGAGATCCCCATTTCTCCTGAACGGGGCAAGTGCCCCAGTGTCTTGAAGCACATGCTCGGGCTGCAAGGACAGGCATAAGGCCTTTGTTGTCTCATTTCCTTAAGGACAATATCATGGCTGAAGGTGAGGGGGGGCCATTTGTGTGCCCACCTCCAGAGTGGCCATCCCCAAGTGACAGGCTCAGGGCTCGACCCCATGCAACTGTTTCTAGTCCCTAGATACTGCCTGACTCAGCTCTTTATTTCTTCCCCTTGTCACCTGGGTCATCCTTCATGTTATTTGGGCATGTCAAAAATTATGCACCTTTGAATCAGAGCTAGCATAAAAGGCTATATTTATGTGTCCTAAAATGGATTCCTTAAGGCCTTCAAGCACAAGCCCTACCTCCTTCCCCTTTTCCTCTTTCTCCCCTTCACAGAATGGTACAGAGATGCAGAAAGTCCCACTGGGCCCACAAGTACCCTAGCGGGGAGGGCAGAGAGCAGCGTTAGGAAACCGCATGGCGCTTGTAGTCGTTCTCAGCATGCTGTGGTTTAATGGTTCGCTTTGCTAAACTGTGCCAGTGTCCGGCAATGGATCGCAACCCTCGGTGTCGCACCCGCACCTCGCTCAGCCAGTGAGCGGGAACCGGTCTGTATGTGGGATCCGAACCCTTGGCGGGAGCGCCACCGCGCTCCCAAGCGGCACACTGTAGCAGTGCGCCACTGGGCCGGCCCTCCATTACTAGAGTTTCTGATTGGCTTTGGTTCATATGCTGAGCAATACAGGGGGTCCACTGTGATATCAGGATACCTTCAGTGAAAGCTGAGACCAGGCTGGTTGAGTCCCACTTTCCCTGAATGCTGGCCATCCAGTGGTTCATAAATCCCATGAGTGCAGGTTGGGTTGTCTGTCTTACTCACTGACGTATTATTAATGTCTAACACAGCAGAGTACACACAGCAGATGCTCATAGTTGGTGCACATAGTAGATGTCAGTAAATGTTTATTGAATGAATACATAAAATCTCTGATGGCAAACATAAGCAAAGGAAGCCACAAGAAAGAATCTGCTAGTGCCGAAACACCCCTTTGAAATGTTGAGAACCTTTTTATTTTGTGTCCATTCACTGAAGAAGTAGCCATCCCATAACATGGAGTGTGTCCAACACTTTTACATCTTTGTAGCCTCTGACACATCCCCATTTTGTAGCCGAGGCTGAGATTAAGAGAGGCTGAACGCTTACACAAAGGTTCATAGAACATATGTTGCAGAGACTAGAACCTGATCATACCTTCCCAGCAGGGATGGGCCTTTCTTTTATTCCCTACTCTAAAAGAACCATGTAATTTGTCTCCCAGCCCCATGTGTAATCATATATTCCTTCATGTGATTACATGAGAAATGCCAGTTACCTCCACTAGACTGGAAACTCTGTGTTGTTCAGACACATAAATTTGTGGCTCAGAGTAGGTGCTTGCTGTAGACATCCTCCAAGACAGCCCTCAGTGACCCTGGGCTTCTGGTGTCTATGCTCTGGCATGGTCCCCTCCCTTGCTGAATAAGTCTGGTCTGTATAACCAATAAGGTACCACAAAAACAATGGTGTGCAACTTCTGAGGCCAGGTCATAAAAGACACTGCAACTTCTACCTTGCCCTCTCTTGGGTCACTTGCTCAGGGAAAGCTAGCTGCCATGTGGTGAGGACACTCAAGCAGCCCTGTAGAGTGGTCCATGTAGTGATGAACTGAGGCCTCCTGCTAACAACCATGTGAGTGAGCTGCCTTGGAAGTGGATCCCCAGCCCCAGTTAAACTTTCACATGAGGCCACAGCCCCAGGTGACATTTTGACTGCAGCAGATGTTTATTTTTACTTTAAGCCACAAAGTTTTGAGATAATTTGTTATGGAGCCACAGATAGTGAATACTCTTCTCAATATATATTGAATGAATGAGGAAGCCAGTGAATAAATGAATGAATGAACACATGCAATATTTTTAGGCTAATTATAGTTAGCTGGAAACTAGCTTCATCCACCATGGACCAAGTGGGTGATGTCAGCTAAATATAACCTTCCCTCGCCAGGCCTCAATTTCCTCATCTGTACAATGACATGACAGCAGTAGCTACCTCAGAGAGCTGCTGTAAGGATTCAGTGAGAAAAGATAGGCCAAGGCACTTAGCATAGTACTTGGCAGGGGTCATATTGAAATTACTTAGCACTCAACACAGCCTGGGCATTCACAGTCAGAATGAACACCAGTCAAAACCAGCTGGCTCAATATCAGCCCTGGGGTGTGGCACCTGGTAGCTACCAATTCCCTCCAGAATTGGTAGCTATCATCAAAATCATTACGACCAGGTCAAAGGCTAATAGCTTCAGCACCTGCTTCAAGGAACTCTCAACTTAGTGTGAGAGAAAGACAAGCAAGGAAACATTCACACTATAGTGTGATGAAGGGCATGTAAGTGTGTGATATGGAGATTGATTCTGCCATGGGAGGGAAAGGCCCATATAATTGCAGAGGGCAAAGATCCAGAGTCTCTAATCTTAGCCTCAATTCCAGCTCTCAGCCACACTTAAGAGTTGACGCTTGTTTCCAATGTTCCACCCAATTTTGGAACTAAGAAATCAGTCTTGAACCAAAATAAAACCTAACTCCATCAATTACCTGCTGCGTGACTTTGGGGAAGTCACTTAGCCTCTCTGAGCCCCAGTTTCCTCATCTGCAATTTGGAACTAAGAAATCAGTCTTGAACCAAAATAAAACCTAACTCCATCAATTACCTGCTGCTTGACTTTGGGGAAGTCACTTAGCCTCTCTGAGCCCCAGTTTCCTCATCTGCAAAAAGGAAACCACTACATTTCCTACCTCGTAGTAGGCACTTAAACAAGACAGTCCTAGGTTTGATGGTTGACACTAACAAGTGCTTTATAAATGTCATGTGGGTTACTATTGTTACCATTTTTAATATTTGAGGTGCTGAATTATACCTCTTCTTCCTGAAAGATTCTGTTCTCAAGGAAAAGATGGCTCCTTGAGAGATGAATCTTAGTTTTCCTTCCCACACATACCATACACAGGGCCCTCTTGAACTTCAAAGAGAAGCCCCACCAGGAAGCTCAACTTGCTGTAAGTTCAGCAGGAGAAAGATGGGGGCCGGCTTCAAGGGCCGCTGAACAGCTGTTTGATATCACACCAGGGTGGCCAAAACCTCAGGGACAGGCCTGTTTACTGCTTGCAGATAACATCTCAGTGGACTGTGGGGAAGGCTGGGGAGACACTCTGGGTCAACCTTTACCTTTGTAGTTGTTTAAATATCAATTATAATGTATCTGAGATTGACTTGGACTAGGGTGAAAAGCGAGTGATGTGTTTGAAGATATCCCATCTCTCCACTTGGAAACTTCATTTAGAGAATCTTAAATCTCTTAACAAAATGGG
The DNA here is from genome assembly GCF_000696425.1 of Galeopterus variegatus. Lineage (NCBI taxonomy): Eukaryota > Metazoa > Chordata > Mammalia > Dermoptera > Cynocephalidae > Galeopterus > Galeopterus variegatus. The sequence goes on along the minus strand of NW_007733725.1, from coordinate 20,618 downwards.
TAAATCTCAGCCATCATTTTTCTGGTTAAGAAAGTGTTCAGCAGCTCCTCGTTAATAAATCTCAATGTTGAAAACTCTTTCTAAGATACCAGAGGACTTGTCCATCTTAATTAGATATAAAAGTGAATATTAATATGAGATTGGGCTTTCTAACTAATTGGAATGGGAGGAGGATGCTGATTAGATTTCAGGAAAAATCTCAATGTTGAAAACTCTTTCTAAGATACCAGAGGACTTGTCCATCTTAATTAGATATACAAGTGAATATTAATATGAGATTGGGCTTTCTAACTAATTGGAATGGGAGGAGGATGCTGATTAGATTTCAGGAAATAAGAATTCCATAGAAAAAGATGTTTTGCATCAATTTCTTAAGTTCTGGTGCCCTAGGGTGTCTGTAGCTAATAATATTGTATATTTCAAAATAGCCAGAAAAGAGGATCTTGAGTGTTACAACCACAAAGAAATGACAAATGTTTGGGTGATAGATATGCTATTTTGATTGGATCATTATAAAATATATGCATGTATTGAAACAACAAACCATACCCCATAAAAATGTACAATTAATAAATGAATGAGTAATTTTGAAATACAGTTTTGGTTTTTTTTTTTGGTGGCTGGTCGGTAAGGGGATCTGGACCTTTGACCTCGGTATTATTGACACCACATTCTAACCAAGTGAGATAACCGGCCAGCCCTAAAAAATGAAATTGTTTTCTTAACTGCAGGATTTTGCTGAGTCCATTGCATACTCATGTGTATTTTTATTTTTTCTCTGTGAGAATAAAATCTAGTAAGCCATATTTCTACAAACTGTTTTGAACCACAGAATCTTTAATTTGTGGAGCATAGGGTGAGATTAGCGTTCTTGGCATACTTAGACCAGTGCACACAGCACATAGTAATTGCTTAGTAAATGGTACATACTATTACTGTTATTATGGAGGGGGTTGAACTTCAAAGTCACCTCTAATTCTAAAAATCTACAGTCCAGTTATAATATCACAGAAAAGTGATGTGGGCTTGTTGGCTTGGGAGAAATGAAATAAACAATCGAAATCTCACACCTACCATACAGTTTTCTTAGTAATTTAAATTCAGCCCCTAACAAGTAGCTAAGCTGATCTTCATTGCCTTTTCTTTCTGCTTTCTTACAAGATCATGAGAAGCAATATGATCCTCAAAGAAAAGTCAAATAATAACCAAGGAAAACCCCAGGGCACATATTTCAGCATTTGGAGGAAATGTGTTGTCTTGAAAAGGTGGCATACTCTAGCAGAACCTGGCTTGAACCTTGGATATGCATGTCACTGCTTTGGGTACAAGGCTTCCTCGCCATCAAACATAAACAAGAGATGAATGTATCACCCTGCCACTCAAAGTGTGGTCCACAGATCAGCAGCACTGACATTACTTAGGGTTATTATTTCTCTTGGAGAGAGTCAGATCCTTTCCCACCTATGTACTTACCATCTCCAGGTTTTATGTGGCAACTTGATAAAGTGACTGCTGGCTTAGCCAGATGTGACTAAACATTTTGGAACTCCAAGTCAAGAGCGCAGTTCCTGCTTCAGGGAGAGAGATGGCGTCAATTCTGATTTTCAGTTTTAGATGTGGTTCCTTATGATGAAAATCTCATCAACCTGGAATACTAACTTTCCTGTTTTTAACTCTGAGTTCCCCATCACCTCCCTGGCCTGTTGTTCTCTTCCTCTTCTTTTCCATAATAAAACAGCAATGTAATCAGACCCTGGAATGTGTTTTGGCATGAGGGATAAACTCAGGCAGCTTGGTTTATTAGCTGTTTCCATGGGAGAGAACTCTTGGGGCCAAACAGATATTTACAAATATTGCGAGCACTGTGCTGCTCCCCAGCAGCGTCACGGCTGTCTGGAGATAAATAGCTTCTCAGAGAAGTCATGCTTTTCTCTACACTCTCTCCTCCTCTGCCCCCCTCAACTATCCTGCTGTCAGCCAGATCATCCCATAACCACAAGGTCCCCAGGAGAAATTCTTCCCTCCCTTTGGGAGTTCAGGACCTGAGAGCTTGGGGTTTACCACCCTGAGGGACGAGATGAGAAATGGGGTTTTGAAAGATGAATGTTTTGATATATTCAGGGATTTAGCAAGCTGAGAGCCATTGTGACAGGAACAAGTATCTCTTAAGAGGCGTTTTCAGCCTCACAGCTCCTTAGAGTGGTCAGAGGACCAAGTTCAGGGTAAGTATAGGTATTCATTCATTCCACAAATATACATTGAATCCCCAGCATATAGAAGGCAGTGCATTTGGCACTGGAATTACCATCATTTTTATCAGGATCCAGACAGGACAGAAAACAGATATCACCACAGGTCCTTCAAGCAGAGAGAATTTATTGCAGGGAATTGAATGCATAGGTGATGAAAGAGCTGAGGAGGCAAAAAAGCAGAAAGTGAGGCAATGCAGAGATTAGCAACAGCAGGAAGTCACTGCTCCAGAGAGAATTTATTGCAGGGAATTGAATGCATAGGTGATGAAAGAGCTGAGGAGGCAAAAAGCAGAAAGTGAGGCAATGCAGAGATTAGCAACAGCAGGAAGTCACTGCTTTCCCTAGAAAAAAGGGACAAGAAGAGGAGCTCATATTACTGCAGCCTAGGTGCTAGGACTTTCCAAGTGTAGGCAAGCTGATAGAGTAGCTGTAGTGGCTGCCAAAGCAGGATGGGTGGGTGAAGTGAGAAATACCCTGGCCATTTCTTCTTCTTTCCCTCCAGTCTTCCACCCCTTCCCATCGGTTGAGCCTCCCAGGAAGCCAAAAGGCAAAGGAGCTTAGGAAATGTAGTCCCCTGCAACTTGCGTGGAGGAGATCTGAGATTAAGCAGGCACATGGCTGGCACATGTTGGGAAAAGGACCAGGACAGCCTTTGCTCTCTTGGAAAGATGTGTGTGTCAATTGTTGCCTGGCTCTACCCATATACTTGATACCCATCTCCCAAACCGAATCTAAATCTAAAGAGTGAGGGGTGATGGTCTTCCATTTTTTTATGTGAAAATTTGGTTAAATGCTCAGAGAAAAACAAGTTACATTTCAGAAGGAAATCAACATAGTGGGTGAGCAAAAACTTGGGCGAGTAAGTCTCTAATGGCATCACTCTAGCTTTGGATCTCTAAAATGAACTTAGCATTGGGGTGTCTTCAAGCCCTGAAAACACCTTCCTTGAAATAATAATGACTAAAATTTACTGAATGCATGATGTATACTGGTCATTGTGCTAAATTATTTCAATGTGTCATCTCATTAAACCTTATATTAATCCCATCAGTTTATAGATTAGTAATTTAAGGTTTAGACAAGTTGAATGACTTTTGCTTATTACATTGCCAGGAATTGATAGAGCTGGATTTGGAGACAGGCAATCTGGTCTCAGAACCCATATTTTTAGCCAGTCCTTGATACCACCTTCCATTTCTTTGTCTTGCACATGTGAGTTGCATAATGGAGGTGTACTTAATTGTGTGACAGATAAGAGGAAATTACATTATCTGAGGTTGGACATAGTTCAGCTGCTAGAGGAGCAACCACAAATAACCATAGCTTAAACAAGGTAGACACTTGTTTCTCTTGCACATAAGAGAGTGTGCTGGTATGGCAACTCTGCATCTTGGAGTTTTCGGGGGCTCAGTCTTCTTCTATCTGTTTTCTTCATCACTCTTAGGGCATTTTTATTACTGACATTTTTCTAGGTATTTTATCACCAAATCTGTATTCCAGCCAGTGGAAATAGGAAAATGAAGGTGGAATAGAAAAGCTCCTTCACTCTAAGAGCACAACCCAGAAATTACACACTTATTCTCCGTCCCATTGTTCAGAAATTAATCCTATGTTCCCACCTAGCTCCAAGGGAGCCTGGAAATGAACAGCCCAGCTAAAATTCAATAGTTCTCTCAGTACAGTAGAGAAGAAAACCTGATTTGAGGGACAACTCTTTGGTTCTGCTTGGAAATACCTTTCTTTTTATTTCAATTTACTAATTGAAAAGTTTTTCCATGTTTTATCTTAGCTAATGTGCAAATATCCAATGTGAGATAATTTTGCCTTCAGTTTACAACACATGAAGCAACTGAGAACAAGAGAGGTAAAATGATTTGCTCCAGGTTACCAAATGAGTCAACTACATAGGGAATGAGGTTGGAATGCATATTAATTTTATAAATGGCCATTCAATTCTTTCTTATGTTATAAATGGCTTTTTGCTTCTCAATATAACCTTATTACAGTGTTAGAGTTGGACAACAAATTCTTATGGAATGAAGACTTTGTGCATATAAAAACCCTTATTTAATGCTCAGTGCTATTCAATGATTAGAAATTATCATTGGGAATATTACTCAATTTTTGATATTAGCACAATTCCAGAAAGTCTGAACTAAATAATTTATGTGAAACAATAAAAAAATAAGTGTGGGGACTCCAGTGTCTGGAGGGATTAGTCAAGAAATATTTGTTTTTATGACTAGAAACTCACTCAGTCTAGCTCAAGCCAAGAGAATTAGCTGTAGCATATACCAGATGATATCTTGTGCATTCAAGATTTAGAAACAAAGTGTAGGAGATCCCATTAATTGAGAATTTATTATCTGAGCCCATGTTGTACAGAGTTGTGTAGGAAATCAAGTGTTGTGACATGAAAATAATTGTCAATAAGCTCATCACTTACATACATATTCTCTATCCAAACATATCAGCCCATCTTACACTAGTAAGTACTCATCAGTGCATCAGTACCTTTGTTGGACACTCCCTCACAGATTGCCAGATGCTGTAGGTACCTGACAGCACTATGCAAATATAATGCAAATAGATTTCAAAGTGGAATTGCAAATCTTGCAAAAGATGCAGGATTTCATAAAGTGGATGAAAATTCTGCTGGAGTGTGGCTCTAATTACAAGCAAAGCATCTAATGAATGTGAATGTGTTAGCATCAGGCCAGTGGGCAGGACAGGTGCTTCAAAAGAGAATGATTTGTGTATCAAAGAATTAAGAAAGGCCCTTAGGAAAATTGGTGAAGCCCTCCAGCATTTCTGAAAAATTGCCCTCTTTATGATCCTGCTGCAAAAAGTCCGATATGAAGGGAATGTGTCATATTACGGTATCATATAATTTATATAAAATATGGTCTCAGAAAACTTGCCAAAACTTTATTCAAGCTTTGTTCATCTAAGAATTAGAACATTGACATTATAGCTGGACTGTTGTGAGATATGGCCTGTTTTTATAATTTTCAGTTTGAAGAGTTTTCAAACCCCTAGGGTCCCTTGAATATTTTATTAGATTGTGAAGTGCACTGAATATCCCTTCTTTCAAGGTGGGGTTAGAGATCTTGACTTGCTTGTCAGCCTTTTAGCTTTAACTGGCTAAAGGGATTGCTGTGCAAGGAATATGTGATAGGAGGACATCAATTCTTGGCAGCCTCTCTGGGCACTGGAGTAATAAGCTGTGCAAGGAATATGTGATAGGAGGACATCAATTCTTGGCAGCCTCTCTGGGCACTGGAGAAATAATGCTGCTGCTGCTGCTCCTTCTAACAAAAACAATAACAACAAACATTATCTGAGCCTTTATTATGTTCCAGGCACTGTGCCAAACATTTTCCATGGGTTATGTCATTCAATCCTCAGATAACCTTATAAGGCAGCTACTATTTACTCCCATTTAACAGCTGAAGATATTAAGGTTTAGAAAAGTTAAATATTTTGCTCCTGAAGTTCAACACTGAGTCCTTTGGGAAACTAAATCCACACCCCCCCTTTTTTTATTGGAACATAATTGGTTATACATATCTGTGGGGAACTGAGTGAGCCTTTATTATGTTCCAGGCACTGTGCCAAACATTTTCCATGGGTTATGTCATTCAATCTTCAGATAACCTTATAAGGCAGCTACTATTTACTCCCATTTAACAGCTGAAGATATTAAGGTTTAGAAAAGTTCAATATTTTGCTCCTAAAGTTCAACACTGAGTCCTTTGGGAAACTAAATCCACACCCCCCTTTTTTTATTGGAACATAATTGGTTATACATATCTGTGGGGAACTGAGCTGACTATCAGTATTTGTGCACAATATATTATGATCGAATCAGGATCATCATCATATTCATCATTACAAAACATTCTCATTTTTTGTGAGTTCTCTTTTTTAAATCATAGTAAGAGTATTTAAATGATCGACACTTTTAACAATTTTTAAGTGTACAGTACAGTATTGTTAACTGTAGGCACCATGCTGTACAACAGATCTCTAGAACTTACTCATCTTGCAGAAGTGAAACTTTGTAACTGTTGTTTAGCAACTCTCCATTTTCCTCTCCCCCTCCCCCTGGCAACCACCATTCTACTCTCTGCTTCCATAAGTCTGGCTATTTTAGATACTTCATGTAAGTGTTGTTATGAAGATTAAATTAGATAGTACATATAAAGTACCGAGCATATTGTTTGGCCTATAATATATGTTAATACATGGTAGCTATGCTTATTATAGAGAGGGAAGAAACGATCTTGATTGGTACAATTTTATGGGACCAAGGGTGAACTCACTGAGAAAACCAACTTAGTTCAATTTGTTCACATTGCTAAATTTTACATTAGAATGGAATTATGTAAGAATAAATAAGTGGTTACCTTCATCAACAAGGATTTAAGGCAGGAACTGGTGGACTTTCAATGATGGTGGGATGGTGAGAGCAGGCTATGTGGGTAGAATAGAAGTTTGGGGCCAGGAGTAATACTAATGAAATGAGGAAGAGTGTTTAGTAGCTGTGCAAATTTAGGCCAGTCTCTTAACCTCTCTGAGCCTCACTCTCTTCTTCTGTGAATGGAGTTAATTGTTCATTCCTACATCAGAGAGTAACTGTAGGTCTGAAGGAGTATAAAAGATGGATATTCCTTTACATTTTGCAAAGTGCAGTATATGTGTGTTATTGTTGTGAGCAAAACTTGAGAGAGGTGGTGAGATGGTGAGATGTTGCTAGACTTGGTTATGAGACTGTAAGAAGAAAAACAACATCAAAATTACTCTGACCATTTCCAAAAGACTAGGGGAGTCAATTCTTGGATATTCTAAAGAATATTACTCAGCTTTAATATCCTGACCACTTCCCCAGGAAGGTGGCTCTTGGAAACTGATGTAGGGAATGTGCTCTAAGTGGAAGTTTCCAAGTTAGATGTATGGTCCCACCATCTTGGATAGAGTGAATAAAATCCTTAAAAGCATGATATAAAGATGAATCAGTGGAGCGTCATTTATTTTTCCCATGATGATCCTTTACTGATGGGCTGATATAATAACAAGAACAATAATTCTACCAACCACCAACATTACCTCCACCACAAACTAACATTTATTAAGCACTTACTGTATTCTAGGCATTGTGTCAAGAGTGTTACATGCATTATTTCATTTAATTCTAATGTAAGACCCATGCATCCTACAGATGAGAAAACTGAGGCTTAGAGAAATTAAACCACTAATCCAAGATAACAGAGTTACTTGCATGATGAAGCCAGGATTACAATGAGGAGATGTAGTATGAGCTATCTGACTCTAATATTTAATCCTATAATCTTCTATTAAAGTTCTTGTTTCCTTCACAGCCTTGCCAAAGAATGCATTGTCAAAATTTTGGATTTTTACCAATTTAATAGGTTAAAAACTATCTCCTCTGGTTTTCATTTGCATTTCCTTTATTATAAGTAGTTTTCAAGTACTGTACACATGTTTTCTTTATGAACTCTGTTCATATTCTTCAACCAGCTTTTCTATTGAGTTGTTGGTCTTTTTTTTTATTTCTAGGAGCTCTTTATACATGATGATGCTTTATATATGATTTTGTTTGTGATATATGTAGCAAAAACTTTTCCTAGTTTGTCTTTGTCTTATCTTTTGGCATTTCTGATGTTCTCTGTCTTGCATAAGAAGTCAAATGAACTAGATTTTTATTTTATGGTTTCTGGATTCTAAAAATGGGGTGGGGTTTTTCCCACCCCAAGGTATAAAGTCATCCTCCACTAGTTCTGTGTTTGTTCATGTTGGCTCTGTGGGCATGTTGGAGGGAAGATGAGTGGAGGTACATGCTACTCCAAGTGATATATATATGTTATACTGTGGACCCAAAGCATAGGGACAATGATCTGCATCCACTTCTGCTTCACCAGCTATCCATCCTCCCTGGCTCCATCCCTGAAATTTACACCACCAGGGCACCACAGCCACATGTACAGGGAAATCTTTCAACAGGATATACAACCCCAGCCACAATGCCCTGAAGCCTCTTCTCTTATTTCTACTACTGTTACCTCAGCCTCTCTGGGGTTCAGCTTTCCTTCTCCAGCACAAAAAAGTGAGTACTCTTTGGCCTGGGGAGAAATGACATCCTCCCATAACCTTTCTGAGGCCAGTCAAATCTCTACTTGACTCATCTGTAAAAACTAGCAAACAAACAGAAGACGGTGAGCTTTTGCAGTGATGAACATTATAAAAACTGTTTTGGATTCAGTGTGCTGCAAGTGGCAGGAGATTTTGAGTATGTTACATGTATTTTGCATATTGCATGTAATTCTCATTAAAAGGATCTGACCCACATTTAAGAAAATGATTTCCTGAGTTGAGTTGATAGCACCCCTGTGTTATATCATTAAGGAAGGCTGGGAACCAGGGGAAGGAAAAAGATGTATGTTGACATTAGTCAGAGCTTGAGCTCTGACTTCCTACAGGTCTGGATTTGAATTCTGGCTCTGCCAATTCTTAATGCTAGGAACCTGGGCAAGGGAATTAGCAGTTCAAAGTCTTAGTTTCTTCATCTATAAAATAGGAAAGATGTGAAGGGGAGAGAGGCCAAAACCCCTGTAATATTCACCCACCTGACCTTTCAGTGTTTATCACAGAGCTATGCATTTAACTGGGCCCTGGTCTTGCTTCTTCCACTCTTGGGTGTTAGACCTCATCTTGCATTACCCCTCCATGCATGTCCAACCACCATGCAGCACTACTCTGTTCTTCATGCCCTCATCTTATCCTCTACAAACTCCCATGTTTACATTTATGTGTTTTCTTCTTAGTCTCTGCCATTAGGATATAAGTTCCATGAGTGCAGCAATTACAACTTATTTCATGTGTGCATTCCTGTGGTACGCAGCCTCTAGCATGGCCCCCAATGATTCCCACCTCCTGGTATTGTTATTGGATTGATAATGTTGTGCAACCCTCTTCTCTTGGGTGTAGGATAGTCTTACTGATTCACTCTAATGCATAGAGTACTACAAAAATATGGGATATCACTTCCAAAATTAGGTCACAAAGAGACAATGACTTCTATCTTATGTTCCTTCTCTGGTTCTCTTGTTCACTCTGTCTGGTGGAAGCAGCTGCCACTTTGTGATCAGCCCTCAGGAGAGGCCCTCTTGGCAAGGAGCAGCTGGCAAAGGCCTGAGGCCATCTGTTCTAAAACCTGTGAGAGACTGAATCATTCCCATTTGAGCCTTCAGATGAGACTGCAGCTCCATCAAAACCTCAATTGCAGCTGTGTGAAAGATCATAAAGCAAAGGGCCCAGTTAAGCTATGCCCAGTTTCCAGCAAAGTCTTGACCAACAGAAACTATAAGCTAATGAACATTTGCTTTTATTTCATGCTGCTAAGTTTTGGGATGACTTGTTATACAGCAATAAATAAGTAATATACTCTAGAAACTAGTGTAGTACCAGAAATAGAAATAACCTTGTTGAATAAATGAATGACCTCAGAGTATTAATAATAATGACCATGATAATAATCAATATTTATTGAGCACCTATTACATGCTAAGCCTGTAATAGACAACATCTTAGTTAAGGTATTATAGAAGAGTAGGTACAATTTTGATTCCCATTGCAGAGATGACAAAATGGAGACCTAGTGAATTAAATGAGTTGGGACAGGATTCATAACACCATGTTTAATTCAGATCTTGAGAAATTAACTACTCTCCTGGCATCATCGTTTTCCTTGGAGTTTTTATTTTATTTCTTCATTTTACAGAAGGGAAATCTAAGACCTGGCCAACCAAAAAGACTTAAGTCAAGATTACACAGTGACCTAAAGACAGAACCAGGACTAGGACACCTGCCTCCTGTTAGCTTTCTCAGTGAATTTTCTATTCCCCATCCCAGCTTGCCTTGGGGATACCCAGCCATTGGGAAAGGCTGGCTATGTCTTTGCAAGCTCAACAATCATTCTGTTGATGGTTTCCTTATGTATCACCCAAGCATGGCAAATGCAGTTACCCAATGACATCCGTGCCCAAAGTTGAACTTATTTACAGTAACTACACCTGCTTCTCCAGTAAGAAGCTTCTGTGTAATTGAGTGGACTGGGCAGGAATTAGATCTGGGTCCATGATCTATACAGCCTGCCCGTAGCTTAATCTATGTCAATTATTTCTGCGGATTGCTGTTGTGCAGCAAAAGTTAACCATGTGGCTTTTTGAAGGCCAACAGAAGGGGCAGCAGCAGATACATTCAGAAGAGGGTCATGCCGATGACATGGCTTGTCAATCCTAAAACTAGAAAAGCTTTGGGGTGGCCTTGGTTATTTTTCACATAAATTCAAAATGCCCTTCAGCCCTTTCCTGACATCCTGGGCATCTTCTTCTCCAAGAAGCCTTTCCCCCACTCCTAACAGTATTGACTCTGTATTGAGGTATCTTTATTTGTCCATCTCTATGACGAGAATTTCCTGGACACAAGGATTGTGTCTTTTTTATTTCTGTGTCACTAGCATGTTGTTCAGTGTCTGGCACATAGCAGACACAGGGGGATTATGCAGCTGTTGAACTGAAAGTAACTGAAAGGAAAGGGGCAGAAGAATATTTCACCCACCCCAATGCCCCATGCTCTCTCTTCCCCATTAGCTTACCTCTTCTTTCTCACTTCTGTCAGCACAGGATGTCCTGAAGGGGATGTCAAAAGTAACTTAAACTGACATGGAAATAAACCCTTGATCAATGTGTCCAAAGCTGCTGCTGCTTTTATTTTTTAAACCAGGATCCTGAATATTATATTTTTCTTTCGGAGAGTTCATCTGTATAATTTATAAGTTAAAGGGTCTAGATGTCTGATAATAATAAAGAAACTAGAATCATTTTCTACTTCGAAACCACTTTATGAGGTGCGATTGACATTAAAAAGCTGTATATATTCAATGTATACATCTCAATGAGTTTGGGGAATAGGTATATGCCAATGAATCACCACCATTTTCAAGGCCGTAGGAACACGTACATCACCTCCCAAAGTTTCCTTCCACCACTTTTATTATTGTCATTTGTGGTAAGAGCACTTAACATAAGATCTACCCTCAGCAAATTCTAAAAGTACAATACACTGTTAGCTGTGGTCCCTATGGTCTATAGTAGATTACCAGAATGTATTTATCTGGTACCACTGAACCATTGTACTCTTCGACCATCACCTCCCCATTACCCCTCCTCCCAGCCACTGGCAACCACCATTCTACACACTACTTCTATGAGTTTGACTACTTAAGATTCCACGTGTATGTGAGATCATACAGTATCTGTCTTTGTGTGTCTGTCTTATTTCACTTAACATAATGCCCTCCAGGTACACCCATGTTGTCACAAATGGCAGGATTTTCTTCTTTTTTAGGGCTGAGTAATATTCCACTGAATATATATGACAGTTTCTTTCTTTTATTTTTAAAAATTTTAATTATTTTTAAATTGGTAAATATGAGGTAACACATATGTTGATTAGCTTGATTTAGCCATTCCACAATGTATGCATGTATCAAAACATTGTGTTGTACTCCATACATAATATGCATATATATTTTTTATAGCACATTTTCTTTATTCATTTATCTATCTATGAACATTTAGGTTGTTGCAATGAACATGGGAGTGCAGATATCTGTTTAAGATTCTAATTACCATCCCTTTGGATATATACCCAGAAGTGGAATTGCTGGGTCATATGGTAGTTCTATTTTTAATTTTTGGAGGAACCTCCATACTGTTTTTCATAGTGACTGTTCCAATTTACGTTCCTACCAATAGTGTACATGGGTTCTCCTTTCTCCACATCCTTGCCCGCACTTCATATCTTTTGTTTGTTTGTTTTAATAATAGCCATCCTAACAGGTATGAGGTGATATCTCATTGTGGCTATAATTTGCATTTCCCTCATGATTAGTGATGTTGAGCATCTTTTCATAGACCCGTTGGCCATTTGTATTTCTTCTCTAGAGAAAAGTCTATTCATTTTTAAATCAATTTTTAGGTCTATGTTTTAATTGCACTTGAATTTTTTGCTATTGAGTTGTAGGAGTTCCTCATAAGTTTTGTAAATTAACCCCCTCTTAGACATATGGCTTGCAAATATTTTCTCCCCTTCCTTTGGTTGCCTATTTACTCTGTTGATTGTTTCCTTTGCTGGGCAGAAGCTTTTTAGTTTGATGTGGTCTTACTTGTCTATTTTTGCTTTTGTTGCCTGTACTATTGGTGTTGTGTCCAAAAAATCATTGCCAAGGACAATGTCAAAAAGCTTTTTCCTTGTGTTTTCTACTAGGAGTTTTACAGTTTCAGGTCTTATGTTTAAGTCTTTAATCCATTTGTGAGCTGATCTTTTGTATATGGGTGTAAGATAGGGGTCTAATTTCATTCTTTTGCATGTGGATATTCAGTTTTACCTTTATCATTTTTTGGAGAGACTGTCTTTTCCCCCATTGTGTGTTCCTGTGCCCTAGTTGAAAATTAGTTGACTGTATATATCCAGGTTTATTTCTGGGCTCTCTATTCTATTCTATTGGTCTACGTGTTATATTTTGTGCCAGTGCTATACTGTTTGGATTACTACAGCTCTATAGTGTATTTTGAAATCAGGTAGTGTGATGCCTCCAGCCTTGTTCTTGCTCAAGATTGCTTTGGCTGTTCAGGGTCTTTTGTGGTTTCATGTGATTTTAGGATTGTTTTTTTCTATCTCTGTAAAATATTCCATTGGAATTTTGATAGAGATTGCATTAAATCTCTATATTATTTTGGGAATATGGACATTTTAACGATATTAACTGTTCCAATCTATGAACTTGGGGTATCTTCCCATTTACTTGTGTCTAGTTTAATTTCTTTCATCTTGGAATTTTGATAGAGATTGCATTAAATCTCTATATTATTTTGGGAATATGGACATTTTAATGATATTAACTGTTCCAATCTATGAACTTGGGGTATCTTCCCATTTACTTGTGTCTACTTTAATTTCTTTCATTGATGTTTTATAGCTTTCAGTGTGAGAATAATTTTCTTTAACTCAATGTTTTACTAGTTATTTTGGCCATGGATCCATTTTAAAAATGTAAGTCCCTTTAGAAAGTCCCATTGAAAGTGTTATCTTACACTCTTTCTTCTTTTATGGTGGAAAAGTGTCTGACAGGGTTGAAGTGGGGTGAGACTGGTCTTTTTTGGAGACTTATTGTTCTCTTAGTAAGATCGTTAGTTACAATTTGTCACTGGATTCTTTCATTCAAATGTTCTCAGACTCGCCTTCTATTAGCCATGACTGTTTTGGTTTCAAGTGGCAGAAACCCAAGTCAAGAATAAAAATAAAACCAAAAAGCCATTTATTGGCTCATGTAACTATGAAGTTCAGAGATGAACCTGTTATCAGTACTATAGATACTCTAAAAGAGTTGCTCTCTCTCCCTCTCTTTCTCTCTTTGTCTATCTTCTGCTCTATTTATCTTTCTATGATATCATTTTCTTATGCAGCAAATATGCTTCCCCCTTCACTGGGGGAGAGGGGAAGGAGAAGGTCATGGTCACAGGGAGTTCAGGCTTATATTAACCTATCTTAGTGACCAAGAGTGAAAAGCTCCTTTTTCTCTGGTATCTTTGTAAAAATTCCCAGACAAGAAATATGATTGGCTGGCTTGTGTATCACCACCCCCCATCCCCATGACAATCATTCTCGGCCAGTGGGACGTGAGTCTATGATGGCCAGTTTGGGTGGCATATCTATTCCAGTAGGCAGAAGACTGGGACTGTGATTTTCAGCCCATCAAAACCACATGGAATGGACAAGAAAACATTTTCCAGAGAAAGAGATGTTGTTTCTAGAAGACGGGTTAGACGTGAAATGCTAGGCTAAGAAAAATAATTGATTCCACTATACTTTCTTAATGATATCATCTTGCAAATTTTGATTTTTGTGTAGTGGCCATTCAGGAATTCACATTGTACAAAATGATAGAAATAGTCATTTGGTTTCTAGTCTGGGCCATGGTAAGTTAGTGAATCCCACAGAATTTTATGGGGGATAAAATGAACCAATATTCTTTGCTTTCAAAGCCTAACCACCTCTTAGGATTGTCCTCCCCTTGGGGGAGAACATAAGTGTGTCACAGCCTAAAGACATCACCATACCCCAGAAACTCACTTCACCATGCCTCTCTGATCTTCTCAGCTGGGATAGATATATATCTTTTTCTGTATGGAAACACTACTCATCAGGTTAACCCACCGGTTTACCCACCTCAAGGATGCCTAGTGTGATCTCTCGGCCTGTTCTCATTTCCACTGTCTCCTTCTCTGAATGTTGAGTGATTTTCAGGAGCAGCTACTTTAATCAAGGCTCTTTGGATTTTGAGGAACATGTGTCTACTCACACGAATTCAAGCTAAAAGGAATTTCATTGTAAGACTATTCTCAGTAAGAGAGAATAATGTTAATAATCTTATATTAATATTAATATTATTATTGATAATAACTATATCATTATTAATACTAGGATAAATCTCAAAGAAAAAAGGCAGGAAGGAGAAGGATGCCTGGAAAGAGCTGGAAACGAGAACTAGCAAGTAAAGGGCCACCCTCCCCCCCTCTCTGGGGCCCTGTGGCCACTCTCATTTTTGCTCCCTCTGGAGTCTGCTCACTCTCCTGGCCTGTCACTGCTCATAGTGACCTCATTACTTCTCATCATGACCTCTTTATTCTAATGACCCTCATCAATAGGCAGCTTGGTTCCCAATTCTAAATTCTCAGGACGTGATTTATGCCCTAAACCCTGTATCTATGGACAGTGCCCATATGACACTGGCCAGCATAGGGATGGTCTCCTGTGGGTCAGGTTTTCTCCTCTGGATGAGCCTGGATCTGGGACCACATGATGTGCTGCACACTCAGCAGGGACTGTAGACAGGAATTTATCCAGGAACCATGGGTAGCCATTGACCACTTTCTTACTCCAGGTTGTTGGGGTTAAACACTGGGCTAGTGTGACCCACGTTTTCAACTCAATAGAGAGGATGCACATCTCCAGTTCAGTGAGTTAGAGCATGTTTGCTCATTCAATTCAATAAATGCATATTGAGGGCCAATTATATGCCAAGGACCTTGTCCAGTACCGAGACTTTTACCAGTAAAAGTAAAGACTTTTACTTTAGTCAAAGGTAAATTCTTCCCTCCTTCTACAACCTCAAACTGATTTAATCCCATCTTCAGAACACCTCACAAAGGTTTTCTACCCATTTGTACAGGGAGTGAGTATTCAGGAGAATGATGCCTTTAGAGACTTCTGCAATCGTCAGGTCTGTGTAACAGCCTGAGCCTTCACCACAGTAGTGACAGGGAGGGACAGGTGGTGAATGCCAGACCTATCCTGCACCTGTACATTATCTGTCACCTGGTAGGTCACTTAAGATTCTGAATGTCATTAAAATAAATGGTTTTTCTGCCGTGATGAGAGTTCTATTCTTCTTAACTCATCCTAGTGTAACAAGCATTAAAATGGGACTTTTTGAAGGAGTTTTGGGTAAGAGCCAAAAGCAATCTGTCTAAACATCCCCACCTTCCAAAGGAAGCTGCTAGAGCTTTGACTACCTGGATGGAACTTCAAAAGAATGAATCAGACTTTCAACATTTTGCCCAGGAGGGTACCTGGAGGCTCCAGGCTGACTCTCCCTCTCACACAGTCCACTTGGCCCACATCTGCTGCATTGTAGCACCCACCTTCCAGCAGTCCCTGACAGCTAGAAGTGTGGGTCCCTGTCCACAGTGGTTATGTCTGCCAGCTCCATCTCAGTCAGTCCCAGTCTCTCCCAGATTCCGAGGAAACCACTTGATGAGCTTGTCTATTGGTCCCTATTTCCCTGGGGCCTCACCTGAAACTGAGACAGAAAGCATCCTATGTTAGCATCCTGGTACCCTAAATCATCCCAGCTGCAGAGAACCCCTTTAGGCACTAAGAAAATATACCTAAAATACATTTTAAAATCCAAAGATGATCATGATGTTACCATTAATAACAGATGCAGTTTATTAGATGTCTTTTTTTGACCAGGTTTCAGACAGTGTACAAGTATTGGCCATTACTTGTATAATCCTATTTAACTATTATCACAACTATGTAAAGCAGAAATTAATAAGTCAACTTCATACATGTGAAGCTGAGATGCAGAGAGAATAAAAAACTTGCCAAAGACCACACCACCCAGGAAGTAAGTGATATAGGTGGGATTTGAACATACGCCCTCATCATGAGGTCCAGGTTGAGATAATCAGATGAGGCCCACACTTAGAGCAGGCCTGGAGCTGCTGGGTTCTCTTAAGGGACTACATAATTTGCAGTTTTCTAGTGACGTAGAGACTGTATACGTTTCACTTTTACAGTGATTTATCCCTGTGAAGTCTTTGTTATCACAAATGAAGTTAAGCCTTTTTTCCCCTTTTTTCTTTGCAGAATGAATTCAATCATTATATATGTATCTATGTTTATATCTATGTCCGTGTTCATACCAATACCCATATCTATATTTGTACCTGTACCTATACTTATATCAATTTCTTCATTTTAACTTATTCTAGACCAGGGTTTCTCAGCTTTGCTATTATTGACATTAGGGGCTGGGTAATTCTTTGTTGTTAGTGACTGTCCTTGGAACTAACATTATGGGATGTTTACCACCATCCCTGGCCTCTACTCACTAGATGCCAATAGCATCTCTCACCAGTGTGACAACCAAATATACTTTTAGACATTGTTGAATGTCCCCTGGAGAGCAAAATTACCCCTCTCCCCCTGCAGCTGAGAACCACTGCCCAGAAGTAATGTGGTAACAAAATAGACCCTGACTCAGTTTTGACTTAGGCTTTAAGACTCTAGACCTTCACCTTGGCAAGATTTTCAAAGGAAATAGCTGGAAACCAGATTGTTGTCCCAATGACCTTGACCCAAGAGGCAACTCAAGGAAAGTACCTACAGAGTGATGCTGTAGGGAAAGCCTCCTTCACCCCCACTTACAGCCCAAGTCATGACTTCTCCCCTGATTTTTCCTTTCCAACTATTCTTGGCTTGTTCAGGAAGGGGACGGCAGCATCCGTGGTCCACTCGTTTATCATTTTAGTCATTTTGTTTTTTACTGCATAAGCCACCCTGTCCCTATCTAATCAGGGGGCTGCTTCCTGTTTTTGTTCACTGCCATTCGTCCTGCTGGGGTGATTTTTATCATCAAACACTATGAAAATAGAATGTTAGGAATTGGCACCCTTCTCTAGTTGAGAGGCCATGAGGCTGGCCAGTTGGCTTGTGCAGAAGAGACGGAAACAGCGCAAGACCCAGCACGCATTGTCTGCAAAACAAACACTGAAGCATGCCTCTCATTCCCTTCTCATGGGCTCCCCTCAAAAAATAAAAATAATGATGCAATTTGTTTAACCCTGAAGAAATGTATTTACAAGCACCTCATGGCTGTTCTTCCTGGAGAGTGGAGGGAGTTTTCATAGTGTGATGAATGGGTTCCTTCTGCCATCTGGAATACGCTCAAAGGTGGGCATTCCTATTCCAGGGTTACTCTCGACTTCCTCTCTGGTCCAATGTCTGTAGCCAGGAAGAAGCCGAGGTTCTCAGTATTGCAGGAGAATGCAGGTGTAATGGTCAAAATCTGTCAGTGTTGCATTAGTGCTCATGTGTCAAGCACCTGTTGGGTGCCTGGCATAAGAAGAACTGCTTTGGGATAAGAGCAAGAGACAGAAGTCAAAAGGAGAAAACATAATTTCTATGTAGTAAATAGTTCCTTATTTTTCAAGACTCTGCCAAATTTCCATTTATTTTACACCTTCATTAATAGACAACCTTGCTTGTCTATCTCTTCTTCGTTAAAAAAAGGAAAAAAAAGATTCCAAGTTCAACGCTCCGGTGACACCATTTATTACACGTCATTACCACTCTGACCTTTTGCTGTAAATATGTGACTTTTGAACCCCCACTCTCCATCCTGGACCTGTGGCAGACATTGCTAGTCAATCAAGATGTTCTTTCCCCCAATTAATGCTGTAGTCTTAGCATCCTTCTGAGAATAGCATTCCCAAGTCACAAAAAAAATGCCACCTCCTTGTCCATACTGAAAGCTACCATTCCATAGTAAACTATTATCAGGTAAGCAAAGAGAAACTAGCTGAAGTAATTTGCACCAGTGTGCAAATAGCTCTTAACCCTTTTCTGATTTCAGAGTTGCCAGATAAAATACAGGACTTCCAGTTAAATTTGAATTTCAGATGAACAACGAATAATTTTTTAGTATGCATATCTTCCATCAAATATTTCGGGACAAACTTATACTAAGAATTCTTAGTCATTGATCTGAAATTCAAATTTAACTGGGAGTCCTGTATTTTTACTTCTGAAATCTGGCATCGCTACCTAACATTCATTTTTATTTTCTTATTTTTTACTGTATTTTGTTTTGTTTTGTCAATATACAATGAGGTTGATGAATTATAATTGTTTGTCTTCTTCCCCCCCACCCGTTGTTTGTGTATTTATTTATTTATTTTTAGCTCCCACAAATAAGTGAGAACATGTGATATTTCTCTTTCTGTGCCTGACTTGTTTCACTTAAAGTAATTCTCTCTAAGTCCATCTATGTTGTTTCAAATGGCAGTATTTCATTCTTTTTTATAGCAGAGTATTATTGATTTCATTCTTTTTTATAGCAGAGTAGTATTGCATTGTGTAGATATACCACATTTTCCGTATGCAATCATCTGATGATGGACATTTGGGCTGGTTCCACCTCTTGGCTATTGGAAATAGTGCTGCAATGAACATTGGAGAACAGGTGTATCTTCGAATTGATGATTTCCATTCCTTTGGGTATATTACCAGCAGTGGGATAGCTGGGTCGTATGGTAGATCTACCTGCAATTATTTGATGAACCTCCAGGCTGGGTCATATGGTAGATCTATCTGCAACTGTTTGAGGAACCTCCATACCATTGTCCATAGAGGCAGCACCATTTTGCAGTCCCACCAACAATGTATAAGAGTTCCTTTTTCTCTGCAGCCTCACCAGCATTTATCGTTCACAGTCTTTTGGATTTTTGCCATCCTAACTGGGGTGAGATGGTATCTCAGTGTGGTTTTGATTTGCATTTCCCGGATGCTGAGTGATGTTGGGCATTTTTTCACGTGTCTGTTGGCCATTTGTATATCTTCTTTTGAGAAATGCCTACTTAGCTCTTTTGCCCATT
>NW_007733725.1:0-220 GCF_000696425.1 Galeopterus variegatus | reverse complement strand
TCTGTTAATTGTTTATTTTGCTGTGCAGAAGCTTTTTAGTTTGATATAATTCCATTTGTTTGTTTTTTCTTTGGTTGCCTGTGCTTTTGGGGTCATATTCATGAAGTCTGTGCTCAGTCCCACTTCCGGAAATGTTTCTCCTACGTTTTCTTTGAGAAATTT
Source organism: Galeopterus variegatus (assembly GCF_000696425.1). NCBI lineage: Eukaryota > Metazoa > Chordata > Mammalia > Dermoptera > Cynocephalidae > Galeopterus > Galeopterus variegatus. The sequence goes on along the minus strand of NW_007733725.1, from coordinate 58 downwards.
TATTGTTTCAGGGTGTATATTTAATTCTTTAATCCATTGTGAGTTGATTTTAGTATAT
>NW_007733724.1:103599-111896 GCF_000696425.1 Galeopterus variegatus | reverse complement strand
TTCCAAACTTTTTGAAAACAATAAGCATGTAACTACCTTCCATTATCAGAAAATGTAAAAAATCATGATATCACCAATCAGAATAATATGTCAGCCTTGCAAATGAATATAAATCTTTTAGAAGCATGGCTCCCTATTCTTTACGATTTATGCAGGTAAATAAAACAACCTTTTTTATTTAAAAAAAAAAAAAAAAACTCAGCTCCTAGTTACAGTAAAAAACAATGGAAGACAGAACCAATGAATGGAGAGAAATAGAGTCCTGATGACATCATTTGAGCCCTTTGGTCAAACTGCACCTGAAAGCCAGCCATACTTCTTGGACTTTTTAGTTATACAGGGTATGAAATTCCCTGTTTTGCTTATGCCACCCGTTTTGGTTTCATTTTCTGGAGCTTGCACTCTAGAGTCCTGATACAATGCATCACTACATAATGTATAGGGGATATTCCATCTCTAAGCTTTCCATGAACTTGAAGCTCTATACACAATGAATTCTTTCTGATTTTATAAAAAATTAACTGGAACACCAAAAACACAATACCAGCATAGGACTCCAGTTAATAAGGTAATCAAGTCTAACTTTCAAGTCCTTTAAAGTTTTATAAACAGCCAAATGAAAAGAACACATTACTCTCAAATTATGGGTTCTTTTTTATTTTTTAACTGTAAAGCAAAAGAACGCTTTTATCTGTTTCATTTGCCAAGTTGAAGGAAACGAGTGACTACAATCTTTTTCTTATACTAATTCATGTAGTTAATAGTGCAGTTTAGTTTCCACCAAACATATCTGTGAAATCCTTGAAGTTGACTATTAGCATACCATCCTGTAATTCAAGATGGCTGCCGAATTTCAGTATGAAATAATGCAGAGTGGCTAGGAGGTCAGAAGTGTGACTTTCAAAATACCTCTCAGGCAATTAAAAAAGCAAACATTTCTGAAAGTCGAGACTATCATGTCCCTCTCCCCATAGAACATTCTTTTTTTTTTTTTAATTTAAGAAAATGATTCCAATGTCTCATTACAGAGCTGCTAAAGTATTCATAAATGCAAGTCAGAGACAGAGTAAATGATATCCAAAGTGGAATAAATAAGCTAAATAAAATTTAGTTTAATTATGCATTAAAATGTGCTTATGAATTCACAGTTCAAAAACAAAATAAATTATATATGAAGTTGAGTTATGTCACTGCTTTGATGTCAAAAACAAAATGTCTCACGGAGTCCACATTCAGAGAGTTCTTAGTAAACACAGAAAAAGAAGACAAGTTTGACTATTTTTGACAATGATTATACTTTTAAATTTTATGAAAAGTTTTGTTCAATGGCAATTATTTGTTGTTTCCCCTCTTCCCACTGTAATTTGACTTCTTAAATCTATGGCTACATAAATTTGATTGTTTGAGGTCACACATCATAATTTTAAGTCAATGTTCTCTAAACCTGGAGGAATAGGAAGTCTTTATGTACCCCTACACAATTCTGAACATAATAATAAAAATAAAGTAGAATAATGATGTTGTCCTAAAATTTTATATCATATACAATCTACCTCATTAGGATAAGGACAGAAGGAATTTGGAGAAGTCACTAGCAGAAATAATGTGCCTATGTAACCTTCCTCAATCAAGGTGTCTAGGGACATGGTATCTGAACTGTGTCATAACAGATTATCAAGCAAAGATGATGGATAAGTTTATTATAAACAGAAGGAACACACTGGTTCTCAGTGGGGAATGTATTCCCCCCAGGGGACATTTGGCAATGTTTGGGGACACTTTTGGTTGTCACAACTGGAAGAGTGCTATTGGCATATAGTGGGTAGAGGACATGATTTCATCATTGCTGCTAAACACACAGAACAGCAGCTCATAACAAAGAATTACCTGGACCAAAATATCAGAAGCACTGAGCTAGAGAAAAGAAAGGGAGAGACAAAAGAATATGTTTAAAGAACAGTGCACTATTTTCTATTGATTACCTATTAATTATCTACAAATTACCACAAATTTAGCAGCATCTGAACTGCAGCACTGCAGGCAGACTGGCTGAGTGGAAAATCTGCTGGAGTACAGCGGTTCCCCACATTCGAAATCTGCCTTGCATGGCCTGTGGTGGCTGAGCCCACAGATGCCTGCACAGCCCACAGGTGCCTGCACAGCCCACAGCTAACTTGGTGAAAGCCCTTCCTCCCCCACAACCCTCCACATGCTTGCACTGGTGCTAGTAGGGCCACAATCCCAGCTATTTAGAGCCTTTACCCCTGCACTGGACCCAGCAAGGCTGAGTCCCTTTGTCTGGAGGCCCTGCCTGCATTCTACCATGCTCGCTCAGGGGCAGATGAGAACCAAGGTATCAACTGCCTGAAGCCCTGGACAGACAGAAGGGCTGTCCTGCATCTGACCTCACACAGCACCCCCTCCCCAAGGCAGGCCTCTGTAGTGTTGTTGAGCTCAGCTGCACCTTTGCAGGCTCTCATTGGGCTCAACAGTGATTAGGTAGCAACTTTTCCTTCCTACAGCATGCCTCCAGAGAGCTGCAGGGTCCTACATCATTCACACAGGCATGCTCTACACTCAACAGCTGAGCCAGGGGTCCTCTACAGAGCTCCGAGGACCTGTTGCCTCAGTGTATATCTGCTCCCAGACCAGCAGAGGACCAGATAGGAGCTCTGATGTCCCAAGGCAGGCCTCTGCAGAGTTACTGGCCTTGGCTGCACCCTTAGAGGCTTGCATCAGGTTCAACAGCTTATCAGGCAGCAAACTTCAGAGCTGCCAGCCCCTGAAACAGCAGTGTACACTAACTGCCAAACCAACAGCTAATTGGGTAGCAGCTTTTCCTCCTTACAGCACCCCTCTAGAAAGTTGCTGGGTCCTGCAGCATCTATACAGGCTTGTTCCAGGCTCAACAGGTGAGCCGGTGACCCTCTACAAACCTATCAGGAACTGCTGCAACAATATATATCTACCCACTGACTGACAGTGGATCACCCATCCCAACAAGAAACTGTCGAGGGCCCCTCCACCTAGGCCACAAACGCACTCACTGACAACTCTAAGACTGAATACAGTTGAAGAAGTTGCATGAAGGCTACACTACCACACTCATCCAGATCCAAACATAAAACTCCCAACCCAATGGACAATAAAGAATACTTCTACAGGAAAGAGTCTACCCCTTCAAAAGCCACTCCCAGAATTAAAAGAAATGACTATACCACCAGATGCCCAGACATCAACACAGAGATATGAGAAGCATGAAAAAAAAGGAAGCTTGACTACCTCAAAAGGAGACTACAATTCTCCAGTACCAGACCCTAAACAACAAGAAATAGCTGAATTGCCTGAGGATGAATGCCAAAAGGTAATACCAAGGAAACAGAAAATGATGGATGAAAAAAATAGATAGAAATCAAAATGAAGTCAAAAAGAAATTTGAGGACATGTCTGAGGAATTCAACAAAGAGATATAAGCAATAAAAAAAAATCAAGCAGAAATCTGGAACAAAAGAATTCATTCAAAGAAATGAAAAATACAACCAAGAGCAAAAACAGGCTAGAACAAGCAGAAGAGAGAATCTCCAAACTACAAAACAAGATTTTGAAATTAACACAGGTGGACCCCCCCCCCCAAAAAAAGAAAAGAATTTAAAAAAATGAAGAAAACCTGCAAAATCTTTCTGGTAACCTTAAGCATACAAACATCCATACTACACGGTGTACAGGAAGGGGAAGAGAAAGGAAAACTCATTGAAAGCCTATAATGAAACAATAGTGGAAAACTTCCCAAATATTGGGAGAGAGAGATGGTCTTACAGATCCAAGAACTCAAAGATCCCTAAAGAGATTCAACCCCAAAAGGACCTCCCTGAGAAACATTATAGTCAAATTATCAAAAGTCAGAGACAAAGAAAGAATTCTAAAAACAGCAAGAGAAAAGCATTCAATTACGCATAAGGGAATCCCCATCAGGCTAACAGCAGACTCTCAACAGAAACTCTGCAGGGCAGGAGAGAGTGGACAACATATTCAAAGTGCAAAAAGAAAAAAAAACCTGCCAACCAAGAATACTATATCCAGCAAAGCTTTCCTTCAGAAATGAAGGAGAAATGGTATCTTTTCCAGACAAACAAAAACTGTGAATTCACCACCACAAGACCAGCCCTTCAACAAATCCTCAAGGGAGTCCTACATCTGGAATCAAAAGAGAGATATAGGTCACCACAAATATATGAAAAAGAATAAAAACTGCTAGTAGAACAGATACGCAAAAGAGAAAGAGAAAGAAAATGAATTTTATCACTACAAAAGGAAACACCCAACAGCAAAGATAAACAATAAAAGGGAAAGAAAGGAACATAAGAAATTAATAAAATGGCAGTAATAAGGCAATATCTTTCAATAACAAACCTGAATGTAAATGAACTAAATTCCTCACTTAACAGATGTTCAAAAAACAGACATTTGGGCCAATAGAATAGAATAGCAACCTCAGAAATAAATCCACATGCTAACAGCCCACTGATCTTTGATAATCTTCTGAAAGGGAAAAGGATAGCCTCTTCAATCAATGGTGCTGGGAAAACTGGATACCCATGTGTAGAAGAGTGAAACTAGACCCCCATCTCTCAACCACATCAGATACAAAAATCACATACAAAAATAAACTAAAGACTTAAACATAAGATCTGAAACACTGGTGGAAGGGGCCTCGGGGCACTTGACATTCTCACTCTGAGTCTTTTTAAGTCTAATATCTATTCTAAAGATGAGAACACTGTCTTGTTAGAAATGGACTGCCTCCTATAACTTATACTATAAGTGAAATTTTGTCTTGACTATCATTAAACTGAATTTTAACATGGTTTTATTAGAGCATTTAGTCACAAGAAAAGAACTGACAAATTTAGAAGCAATGAAAATAAACATTCTTCAATTTTAAAGCCCTCAAAAGGGCTTATCTTATCTCAGACTTGATTTGGAAAATTTTGACTGAATGAGCAGAGTCTGAATACCTGCGGACTGCTGGCTTCATTTAGATTACAGCTGGTACTGGCCATCGTCTATTTAAAGCCTAACAAAGAAAAGAGAAAGGTATGGGTATACTCATTCTCTTCAATTATTTCTTCTTCACAATTGATTTAGGAAGTGATTTTCCCAGGAATCACCCAAACTTTCTTTGCCATAATTACTCCACATTGTCTAATTTGTATTTGTTTTCAATCTACTATTTCAAAAAAGGTCATTGAAAAATTACCGAGTCATTTTCTTGCTAGTATCTGCTACTTTAGATCGTGTTCTCAAAGGTATGTTATATATTTGCTAGATGAGACCATAACAAGCATATACATAACAAATATCTTATGGGATCATCAAGAACACAGTATAGATTTTCCAAGAAACAAATACTGAAGAAGCAAACTTTCTATCTATAATTGTTCTATCTTCACTTGTCATTACAGAACTTCCTTTTTATTACTCCAGATAAAAAGGATTTAAGGCCATGCCACTCACAGTGTGGTTTGTGAACCAGCAATATCAGCTTTCCCTGGGAGCTTGTTAGAAAAGCAGAATCTCAGACTCTACTCAGACCTGCTACATTAGAACTCACAGTTTAACAAGACCCCCATGTCACTTATGCGTAGTTCACAGTTTGGGAATGCTATCATTTGAATGCATGTGTCCCTCAAAATGCAGGTGTTGGAAGCTTACTCCCCAATGCAACAGTGTTGGAAGGTGGGGCCTAATAAGAGGTGACTAGGCCACGAGGGCTCTGCCCTCATGAATAGATTAATGCTGTCATTCCAAGAGTGGATTTGTTATCACAAGAGAGGGTCCATACGAAAGGATATGTTTGGCCCCCTCTCCTCTCCTGTTCATGCTCACTTGCTGTCTCTCTTCCTCTCTTTGTACTTACACCATGGGATGATGCAGCAAGAAGGCCCTCACCAGATACCAGCCCCTCAATCTTGGACTTAGTGTGAGCCAATAAACTTCTGTTTATTATAAATTACCCAGGCAGAAATTATGTTAGAGCAGCAGAAAACAAACTAAGATAAGGAGGTACTGATCTGGGCACAGTGGAAAAGTAATGGATAGTCCTGAGCTCTAATCCTGATTCTGCCACTTATCTGTGATACTGAATTTTACTTCAGTTTCTTCATCTATAACGTCAGACTAAATAATAATTACCTCAAAGTAGGTTCTGCAGTTTTATACTTACTACCTCTGAAGACCCTGAAAAAGAATAAGTCCTCAATAAATATTTGTCAAATCTAGCTACCAAAAAAAAAAAAATCTAGAATCATTTAGTAACCCCTATACCCTGAAAAAGAATAAGTCCTCAATAAATATTTGTCAAATCTAGCTACCAAAAAAAAAAAAAAAAAATCTAGAATCATTTAGTAACCCCTATCATTCTGACTCTACTTTGAAGTTAAAACTCAAATGTATTTTTACAAATCAATTTTTTACCATGTGTTGAATCTGTTCATTTTGATTAAGACATGGAACTATTTTTTGATGTTTCTTCTTAAATCCTAAAATGGAAATTAAAAAATGAAACCGTTTTCTTCCTTTCTCTCATTTGTCCAACTCATCCTTCCTCCAAACATAAAGGGGAAAACACCAAAGGAAAAAAAAAAAAAAAGTAAATGAGCCCTGCAGTGATTTTTCAGGACCTTCAAATGGATGTAAGTAAATTAAACTCCTTCAAAGCTCCACATCCAGCCCAAACAGCTTCCTGTGTTTCTTCTGCCCTTATGTTCTGGCTCCTAACTTTCCTCTTGGCTAATTCTGCTTGGCATGAAATCCACATGGTGGTAATGGCCTTTTAAATCCTTTGGAGTATCTATCTCCTCAACTTCTGGTGCCTGGGATGACATCCTGCCTGTCTCCAAGTTCCTGTCATAAATACCATCTGCAACTCTATTCTGTTGCCGATACCTTGGTGTTTAACCCACCTTGACCTCCAGTTCTTACCTCTCTTTGACTGGTAGAAAAATGACTTCTGCTTTTTCATCCTTTCTGTGATTAGGAAGAAGGAATGACACAGCAGAAATGTTTGGGCTCATAGTGATAAAGTGCTTTCAACTTTAGCACATAACATTCTCTTTTCCAGGGTCATACACATACAGGAGTATGAGCCAGGTAAATTTAAAAACAGTCTCACATTTGTATCCTATATTAATTCTTCCCATTGTGACAGATTCCTTCATTTGTTGTGATAGTTTTTTTTCTCTTAGGCATATTTTTGCCTCTTATCTCACTCTGGTTTCTTTCGAGGACCTCTATAAAGCCACTTTTCTATCCTTCACAAATGTCAGTAAGAGTCTGACTCTGATCTCAGGTAAAGCCCTGGATGGATCTAGAAGTACAGGGAGGACTCAGAGTAAAATGTTTAATACCTTCACATCCTTAGTCCTGATGCTGCTAGCCCTTTATTTTAATAGCATATTTTGAAATATTAGAGACATAACTTTCTATTAAAATGGTCCTGGTCAGCATTTTGTATACAATTATTTCCTCAAATATTGAGAGTGCTTGTCTGGAAGTATGAGATAAATCTCAATGTTGTTATTTAGTAAAAATGTAAAGGTATGATATGAGTCCAATAATCACAGACTACAAAATTCACACCAACCATTAAATCTACTAAAAATTAACATACTAAATGAAAATACAGTCATTAGTCTTTAACTTTCAATACTGTACATTTTAAAAAATGAAGGAATCTTGGAGGATACAAGGCCAACTACTTCATTTTAGAGATAGAGAGATGGATACTCATAGATGTAAAGTGACTTCAAAAGTCACCAAGCTTTAGCTCAAACTGAAACCTGATTCTCAGTTTGATTCTCTTTCCCATATATCCATTACCTCATAAGGATGGCCTGTGATGTTGAACTATTTTGCAACAATGACTCATTCATTTAGTCAGTAGATATTAATGAGCATCTACTATGTGTCACGTGATGTGAAAGAAACATGATCTACCAGGAGTGAAAATCTTAGTTCAAACCTCAGGTCTTCCAAAACTGATGTGTGTTCCTATAAAAGTAGTATAATATAAATCCCAGTATCCTCGTCCTTGAACAAGGGGTTGCAGTTAAATCATCTACTAAGTTCTCAGCTTCTGTAATTCAATTAAACATCTATACATGTGTTTTTAGAAAACCCACAAAACTTATGAATGAAGATTTAAAGTTTCATAGACACTTTATCTAAAGCCAAGTGTAAGATGTTCACTTGGCAGATTTAGGTCATTGGATAATATCTCATGAATAATTTTTTTTTTT